>NC_061111.1:62022777-62113776 GCF_002878395.1 Capsicum annuum | reverse complement strand
TGTTTTATTTAGACTTATATATTCTAAATAATTACTAATTAACGATTCTTTAATTTTTCTAAAAGCTTCTCTATTTTTAAATGGTCTTCGCATAATTAATTTATTATAAATCTAACTCTAATTCTAACTCTAACATATATCTCTTCCGTACTTTTTAAATTGCTGAGCTCTGATACCATTTGTAGGGGGGTGCGCGGATTTAATAGATCTAATAGATTTACTAACATCACGACAAAGAAGGAAAGAAAAAGAAGCAATACGATGGTATTATTGAGTTTTCAAAATATACCAGCTTGCTATTCAAAACATATCATACATTCACTAGTAGCTGAAATATACACATATACATACATGACCGCTTACGTATATACACTAGCCGACTGGTCGTCCTACATACTGGCTGCTATTCATACATCGTACATGGACGATCATACATACAGACAATAAATATTGCATGAGTAAATTATATAAATAATTCTTCTAATGTATGACTTTGCTTTTCGTCCCTCATAAGAAAAGTACCACAAAACTAGTATTCCTTCTTTTCATATATAGCACAACTATCTTTCAACTTCTATTTTTTATCTTTTTAATTTAACATTGGGTTTTATTTATTTTTTCTGTTTTAAAGTTATTCTCAGACTTTACTTTTTTTCGTTTTCTCATCTCAACGTCTATTTTTTTTCTTTTTTATTTTACTTTGATTTTATTTATTTCTATTTTTTTTAACAATTTTCTCAACATTTACTTTGTTTTCCTTTTCTCCTCTCAACTTCTATTTTTTTTTTTAAAATCTCTTTTTTATTTTTCTTTAGTTTTTAATTTTTTTCACACACACACACACACACACATATATATATATATATATGTAATATTAAAAGTGTGAAAACCTTTAGAAAAGTGATTTGAACTTTTTGCCCTTCATTAAAAGACTCTATAATAGACAAAATTGTCTTTTCAATTTTTAATATTGAATATCGTCTAAAATAAATATATACAAAAAAAAATAAATGGAGAAGCTTTTCTAATTTTAGTTGAATTCCTAAATTTATGACAATAAATTGCTAAGGAAAATACAACTTCAAAGCTATTATTATATAAAAAAAATTCTATATAAGGTAGAGTTCAAAATATTTTAGAGAAATTGGGAAACTATTTAAATAAAATAGGTTAAGACTCCTAAAAGAAGAAGAGGAATATTCTTCCAAAAATTAAATACAATTCTTGTATCCCAATTAATAAAGGTAGTGGATTTCAGCCCAAAAAAGGTATTGTTTTTATTTTAGGTTAGAACTATTATTCTTTAATTTTGTTATAATATTTTAGTTTATGAGTCTTTATATTTCTATTTTTTTTTTTCAATTTTACAAGTCTATTTTTAGGTTTATACAAATAAATTATTTGAGTAATAAAATTTTGTGACCATAGCTTTGTTATTGGGTAACTTTGTGATTTTTGAATCTCAAATTTCTATTTATATTACGTTTTGATTCTATTGATCATAACCTTTACACAAAGTTTTGTTATGATTTTTTGTGTAAAAATTAAGTTTAATTGTATTATTTTGATATCTTTATTATCGTATTATTTTATTATAATTTACAGGTAGTAGATAAATGTCAGCCAACTTTGAATTTTTCTTTAGAAAAATGTTAAGACTTAATTGTATTGTTTTGATGTCACTACTTTGAGAATTCTTTTTTTTGTGTAAAGGTTATATTTAGTTGTATTATTTTGATATCGCAATTATCGTATTATTTTATTGTAGTTGACAGTAGATGAATGTCGATCGACTTTGAAGAAAATCTTTTGCAAAGGTTAGGTCTAATTGTATTGTTTTGATATCTCTATCATCGTATTATTTTATTGTAGTTTACAGGTGATGGGTAAATTTTGATTGACTTTGAGAATTATTTTTGTATATTTTAGGTTTAATTAATTAAATTTTCCATCTTTACATGTTTAAAAAATGTTGAATTTAATTATTGTATTCTTTTTCATTATTTAAACAAATATTCTATTTATTGTAACATTTGAACTCATTAAAGTGAGGTACACGCGCGAGACGTTTACACCTACACTAGTATATATATATACATATATATATATATATACATATATATATATATTTATTTATATATAATTTTCTTTTTTTTCTTTTTTTTTTTTAAAATATCTTTCTTTATTTTTTTTCCGCAACTTTTATTATTTTTCTTTTCTTAATTCCTTCCAAACAACAAGTTACGTCTCATGGACAAGAGCTGACACTACCATATTATATCTTGATTTGTGATATTTTCTATAAGTCTTGCCTTAGAGACAATACTTAAGACTTTCAAACAACAAGTTAATTACGTTTCATGGGTAAAAGTTGACACTACCACTTTATGTTTTGATTTATGAGATGTTATATAACTCAATTACCTTAGAGGCAAGACTTAGCTCAAGGACTTTCAAACAACAAGTTATGCCCCACGGATAAGAGTTGACACTACTATGTTATGTCTTGATTTATGAGAAGTTCTATAACTCTCACCTTAGAGGCACGACTTATCTCAAGAATTTTCAAACAACAAGTTACGTACATTGGACAAGAGTCAACACTATCATATTGAGTTTTTTACTTGTGAAATGCTCTATAACATGTACATTGGGCAAGAGTCAACACTATCATTATCATGACTCAAACCAGGGTGTAGCCGTGATAGGTATCTCAAGTCCAACGAGGATCAGAGACCACCCCCAGTACCTAACCAAACAAAACACAATACCCCCAATATCAAATGAATTCCAAACATATAAAAAGATAATATATGATAAGCTTAGGGAATTTAAGACATGTCTATAGCTGATAACCGATAAAAAATGACCAATCAGTATCACCCAAGTCCACAGTAATCTACAAAGCCTTCTAAACAAAACCAAATTCAATGAAGTATCGAGACATGTCCCCGACCCTAACAATGACAATGTCAATATTAATGATAAAGTAAACTCTCAATTCTAATCTAAGACTGGAAACTGATGAAACGACGAAGTCTTTCGGAGAATGGAAGCTCATCACTTAACCACCAACGACTGACGAACTGAGCCGATCCACCTAATATTGTGCAAAGATAGTAGAGGTATCTACGATACCTGCATCACATAGGGATACTGCATCTGAAGACAGTTAGTGGGTTAAGCACTAGCATGTAACTAAAGAATAGGGGATAAAATATAATCAAGTCAAACCCAATTCAAAACCATGTGAACATCATCATATACGTACATAAATAATATGCCGGACAAAGGGAATAAGGCTATACATGCACTTTAAAACCTTATCTTGGATTGTTTAGCTCAACTGTGTTACGACCCTAGATTATCCCCTAGTCGTAAAACGGTGCTTAGAACCACAAGTGATCCCAATCTAACCCATGAACTAGTATGATACTTGAGCAAATGATTTAGAATAAATAAAATAGCTAAATTTATTTTGTGTAAATATAATTATGACATAATCTGGATAAATGAAATACTAATAAAGTTTACACAATGAAAAAACTGAAGAGAGAACTGAAATTTATATTTCATGACTCTGATTGACCATATATGAAGCCTCTACTATACTGACTTAGATAGCTGGGATATTCCTCCAACTACCACTAATCAATACACATGAATAATCAAAATAAAGTACATGAACTATAACTGAATGGAGTTTCTGAAATAGGAGAACTTATCACCTGCCGGCTGGAAGCTGCAATAGTCTAATTCTAATGTGTAGGATACAACTGGCACCTACATTATGAGATAATGTATCACATATACATATATGTGGATCAGTACTTTGAAATGTACTGAGTAAGTGGGGGTGAATGCAATAACTAAAACTGATTTCACACGTAATCTTAAAACATGTATGCAAAGTGCAAGTAGACTCACCAAGAGACTGAAGTAAATTGAAAGCTGAAGTATCTTAAAACATGAGTAAAAACATAGTCTGATAAGCCGATGAATCACTACACTTAATTACTTAAATCTTTACTTTTGTAGAATATGTAGAGCTAAAGCTGGGAAATGATAAAACATGAATACTGTATGTAAATCTCTTGTAAAACTTAATAGATTGTAAAACTGAACCAAGGATCATTCATGGGCACTTAACGTGAAAAATAACATGAACATGTAAAACTAAGAATGCAAGACCAAGCATAGACATATTTCTGAGATAATCTGTAGTCTGAAAAATTGAATTATGTATAAATGAATAACTGAATATTTGTACACTTGGTCAAGCAAACCTGAGCTAAGATACACTACTATACTAAGACTCTGGGAGTTAACTATAACCGACATGCCCCAATCTGAACTATTGAGGTCCAACCTGTAACCCTAGTTGGAAGAGTGTTGGTACCTTGCCAGGGGTACCAACAAATGACTGATAATGTGGATCCACAAGGCTGAAGTCCCAAAGGATGAGGGTATCATGCCTCTACTGACAGGGGACCCCTCATAATATATGGTGTCACCATAGGTCTGGAACCTAGGGACTGCTACTAACGACTCATGCCTCTGCTGACAGGGGAGTTGCCATCCCTACGTTCACTCGGTGCTAAGTGTTACTCCCAATTGAAGGACTTTGGTATTATTAATTGCTTAATGTGATATGGTACTGTTCTCATAAGTTCCTAGCATGAACATGACATTCTGAATATGATAATGAAACCATGGTCTGACTGACTTATTACCTAAAAAATAGAAATCATGTAAAACACGTAGGTATCGGGTGTTCATAAAGCCCCAACACTGAATAATTATAAGAATACAATATCATATTTGAAATACTGTAGTATGTAGTCATGGTTCAAAACTCAAAATATAGACATTTCATCAAACATATAAGAATCATGGACTTGAGCATGATAATGTCTTAAAACATGAGAAAATAACATGGTTACATGACTGAGATCATAACTTGATAATATAATCATGATATTCACTTGAATATAACATGGGAGATTGAAGCTCAAAGAATAAGATAATCTAATTTCTCATGGAATCTTTCTTTGACACGAATAGAGTCAAACTACTAAGGAAAACACATGAATTTAATCCACCTTGAACATACAAAACTCCATAATAAGAGAAAAATACATACTTTAGTTTAAAAGAAGGTTTTTGGGCGCCATGGGTAAAAGGTACCCATGGGTGAACATCCCACATACCTGAATATTAAATCCTTGGATAAATTTCTTGGTATTGAACTTGAATTTAATGAACCCTAGTTGGTCTTGGAGAGAAAGAAATCGCTTCTTTTTTGCTTTATGATGGATGATTTTTGAGTTTTGATAGGTTAGGGTAGTATTTACGCATGATAATTGCTATTTGGAGGGTGAAATAACTAGGTTAAAAGAGTGGAAAAAGACCAAAAAAACTTTTTAAAAATGTCACGATAGTGCAGAACTATCTCGGGTGATGGTTTGGGTGACGGACCATCACTCCCGTGATTGACCGTTTCTCCAATAGTCATTAAATAACCAAATTTTAGTCTTTCTGCTTAAGGGTGATGGGTTAGCGCAACGGGCCATCACTGATACGACGGTCCATCACCCTAGCCATCACGCCTTGGTAGACAGACACTCTTTCGGTAAAACAGGCATAACATTCTAATCCGATATTGGATTAAGATAAAATTGGTATCGTTCAAAATATAATTCAATTATCTATCTTTTGGTGGGTCTTGAGCTCAAAAATTCTCAGTATACAATAATTTATGCTTGTTTGAAGCTGACTATAGTTATTTTCTTCACAAGAATTTAATCGCTAAGGAATGTTTTGACTTGTCTACAAAGTAGGAGCTATTTGAGAACTTAATATATGTACAAATCACTTATAAAACTATCAAAACATGTTTATTGATTTTTCATGAACTTGATGCAAGGTTCTAATAATGGCTTGGATTTTTGGGGTGTTACATTATCTCCCTCTCGGAATCATTAGTCCTCGAATGATAGGTTGGAACTTATTGAAACTTTAGAAGTATGGAATGATGTAGACACGACATGTCTGATAATGAAATATATAGCTGATTTGAAACACTAAAACTTCTATCATGAAACTGATTTCTAGACTGATTTGACTTTATTGACTATAAGGAACTGATTCATGTTGAGAATTTAGAACTCACTTGAAGTGTTCATGATATAATCATACATATATAACTATAAAGTGATAAATGATGCAATGTAAGCACGAATTATGAGATAACAAGACCAAGGTTGTACAAGAGATATTACATTGTCTGAGTTGGAATACTTGGAACACTGAGATTATGTGCTGAAAACTTATGAATTGAGTCATGAATAGATATCTGAATTAGAGACATGATGCAAGGACTAAACTAAATTTGTAACTTTCATGGACGTGAATGAATTACCTCATGAAATAACCATATTCATGAAACTCCAGATGGTAAAACTAGGTGGAAAGATGGAAAACCATAAGAGCTTATCTGTCTGACTGCTAACCTGAATTGCTGTCAATATGGACTAACTCATACTGAAAGTTCATACTAAACTGGATTATTTCTTCAATACTCTTTGCAAGAAGTTCTAACAACATTAGGGAGCAAAGAATTTTGGGCATGATCGAAATAAGATATATGATTAAGGAATCACAACATGTCTATAACTCTATAACATGGAACATAGGGATATGAAACATCAGCTTGGATACAATCACTATGCCTTAAGCAAGGAAACTTCTAAATTCCAAGCTTAGTCACTCTTCTCAAATACTTCCTTAACCACACTTGCCCTCTTGAATACTATGCTCATTTATTCAACTTGAAATTTTCACATGGACACATATAACTACTCTAGCCAAAGTCTGAGTTGAACTACACATTCTCACTAAGTTTAAGCCTAACTCAAAATCACAAGGTACTGCACATAACACCATGCACTAGTTTGAACCATGAATTCAATACCCCATGCGTGTTTTACATCTTCTCATCTCAAGAAAAATTCTTCTTACCACTTCAACAACTAAATTCAACCTTTTACTAGGAATTTACTAACGCACAATGCAGCCATCCACTTATACATCAATATGACATTCACGCCTATAATTATAATCATATATGAACTTCTAGGAAAACACCCATAAAAACATCTTTCTTATATTCTCTAAACCTCTATCAATAATAACTTTCTTGCACTATTCTTAAGAAAACACACATGAAATTTTAACTAATCATGACATATATTAAAAGCCCTGCCTCAATTTTCCTTTATGCTTATAGCCTTAGCTAGAACAAACATACAACAATCTTTGCCCAACATGAAACACTCACTCTCTCTCTCTTAAATAATTACTTATCACCAATATGAATTCACAAGGAGAGGTTACTGAAAGATTAGAACATGAGAACCTGAAGCATGGAAGAATACTATGCATAACTTGAACACTTAACTGAGGCCTGGGGAATACAGTATCTATGACATGGATTAATTACAAATATCAAAATTGAGGATATATATGACATAATCTGAATTTCACTGGTCATTAAAGGTATACCATGAGTACCTGGAACTAAACATTATATTAATCATGAGTACATGATTAATGATCTGCATGACCTAAGTTTGGAGTTCATAAATTCATAGAGTATGATTCTGTAATACCCTAAAATTTTCTAGCAAATTTTGTCGTAAGAATGCCTAGAATTATCTTCTAAAGTGAATGATAATTATTCCATGAGGAATTTTCAAGATTTTCACTTTTTGTCATATGGAAAATTCAATAAGATTTTCATTGATATATGATTCATATAAATCCGATAACCAGGTAAGAAATTATAACTATTTCAAGTTCCTGTTGTAAAACAACGCCTTATTAGTTAGTGGCACGCCGAACCACAAGAAGAAATGGCATTTGGCAATTTCCAGTAGGTGTCCACGATTATGGCGCGTCGCTCCAACACTCAAATTTAGAATTGTCCTTTTTTCAGTGTCTCAACGCAAATTCCCTCGTGTCGCACCAAAGTTTTAGGTCACGAAGGAAGGGGCAACATGATGGCTCCGCCTCACGCCATCCCTCAATTTCTCAATTGTTAATTTCCAGTGACATGGTCTGATAACGCTGCATTGCGCCAGGGGCCCAATTCGGGAAAATTTTACTAAAATTAAATAATGCGTCCAGGGTTAAAAGAGTCAATTTCCTACCCCTATTTAAACCCAATAACACGTGATTTATCCATTCTTCACCCAAAATATACTATTTTCTCTCAATTTTCTCTCAACAATAAGATAGGGTTTCTGTTGGGGATTCAAATTCAAGAAGATTTCACCATCAATCTTTACGAAATCATGAACTAAGGTATGCATAGTGTTCATTTATGGACTTCTTTCATCCATGAAGCCCAATAATCCCTTTTATAAATTCAAGTTATGGATTTTCTTAAGAATTTAATGATTGGGCTGCTCTTGTTCCTGTGGATAATGAGAAATTAAATTCTACTCCATGTTGGGTGATAAACTCTATGTGGGTTAAATTATTATATATATAGATTCATGCAAACCTATGAATAAACCCTTGAATGATGAAATTAGAATTGAACCATGATGTTTAATTATTGTACAATGATGTTTACATGTACCATTCCTATAATATGTTTGATTAATTTCCTAGATGAAGAAAAAGTGCCTAACTAGCATGATACCATGAAATCCCTATGTATGTACAAGTTATGCCTATCACATGTTTGGATGAAATGCTTCTATAAATGTATTATGGATTATGATGTTAGTTATATGTTCAAGTAAGTTATGCTTGGTCAGTTTCCTTCTATAGAGTCCTGGGGGTACTTTTAGCTGAAACATTAGCTGTGTACCTAGAGACATGTCATGTTTTCATGATACTCTCAGTCAAGATATGAATCCTTAGACTTCAGATAGTCTTATGACTCAGGAAAAATCTCCATGATCTCATGACTCAGTCAGTTATTAGATATAAGTCGTATTCTGTCAGTCAATGAAACTTAGTAACTCAGCTCATGTTCAGTTCAGTAAATTATGTTCAGTGTCCATTCAGATGGGAGTAGGAATTAGCACTAAGTGAACCCAAGGATGGGGACACACTATCAGATGAGGGTGTGATCCTTAGAAGTCATTCTTGCATTTTAGAACAATGTAGCCAACATAGGTTGAGACATCAACACTATCCGATGAGGGTTGATAAGGTGGATAAGAACTGTCAAATAAGGGCCCCACCATTCTATTTGGGGAAACTATCAATAAGGTTCACACACAGCTTGTCCTTACCAGTGGCGCAGTATTGACACTCTTCTAATTGGGGTTACAGATTGGACCCTAACTCAGCTATAATGGTGTATCAGGGGAATGTTGGTTAAATACTACCTCCCATAGTGTTGTACCAGTCTCAGTAAAAGAACTGAGATAGTTATTCAGATTCAAGACTATTGATACAGTCGACTCAGATACATTAAGGAACTCATATAGTTCCATCAGATTCAGGACTGTCAAATACAGTCATCCATGTTATCAGTTACATTCAGATACAACTATTTATTCTATCATTTATTAGTATTTCATGTCATCAGTATTCATATTCAGTAATCATGATATCACAGTGTCAGTTACAGTTATGTATTTATATATGCATTCTTGTATTCATGTTAGACAGTCAGTTAGCATTCTTCATGTATGTTAACCCTTGAATATAGCCTACCTCACATGTATACTCAGTACATTTCATTGTACTGACGTATTTTCACTATGGTGTTTTTTTTTTATGTTACACCATAGGTTCAGAGACACGAGTTCCAGATCTGCAATAGATTCTAGTCTCAGCAGTCAGAATAGAAGTGAGTCCTTATCCTTTGAGGACATGATTATTTGTATACTATTTCATTGATTAGTTATTAGTTGGAGTTAGTTAATGACATATCCCATCAATTCCTTATTCAGATTATTCAGACAGTAGAGGCTTTCAGACTAGATGTAGACTATTATGTTTTAGACTTCAGTATTTACAACATTTGTTTTGGGTATTGTATTACCCCACAGATGTTATCTCATCCATGTTATATTCAGTATTGAACCTTATGGCCTTTCAGTGCATGTTTTCGCATTATTATGTTATATTATGCAATATATAGGTATGGATATCAGTCATGGGTTAGCTTGTGGTCCTATGGGGTCATGAGCACCGTGTAGCATTTTGGTTCAGTAAATTGTGGTGTTACAAACTTGGTATCAGAGCTAGGTTTCAATAGAGTCCTAGGAAGTTTGAAAGCCGCATCTAGTAGAGTCTTGTACATGGGTGTATTGTGCCCCACATTTATGTGCAAGAGGCTATGAGATATTTTGGAACAGTTTCCTTTCTTTCAGTATTCATGTCGTGCCAGTGAGCATAATCACAAGTCAAACACTCAGTCTAATCCGCTTCTTCTCTTTATTTCAGAATATGCCTCCTAAGAGAAGAAATCAGTCAGCCCCTCAGCCCGAAGAACCTTTAGGCAATCATGTTTCTTATGCATAGTTCAGGACCGCATTTACCACTTTTTCATAATTAGTAGCTAACCCAATAGCCAACTCCGTTGCAGCTAGGATTCGGGACTTCACCCGAATGAATCCTCCATTCTTCCATGGGTCTAAAGTAGATGAAGACTCTCAGAAATTTATTGATCAAGTTCAAAAAGTGATAGAAATCATGGGGGTGACTAATGTTGAGAGTGTTAAGTTAGCTGCATACCACTTACAGGATGTGGCTCATACTTGGTTCAAACAGTTGAAGTCAGAAAGGTCAGATGATGTAGGTCCTACAGAGTGGGAGGAGTTTGCCACTTTATTCTTAGATAAATTCTTTCCTTAAGAGCTTAGAGTGGTGAAAGTGTTAGAATTTACCAACCCCAAGCAGGGAAATATGACAGTGAAAGATTATTCTCTAAAGTTTACTCAATTAGCCAGATATGCTCTTTATGTGGTTGTAGATGGTAGAGCCAAGATGAGTAAGTTCGCTTCAGGGACAAATGATAGCATGGTTAATGAGTGTAGATCTGCCATGCTAAATAGTGACATGACTTTAACCAGACTTATGACCCATGCTCAGTAGATAGAGGAGCAGAAGATTAAGCAGAGGGAAAAATAGAATACAAAAGCTAGGACAGGTAGCTTCAATTTTAGTCAGCCTAAATCAGAAGGAGGAAATCATTCTCAGTTTCCTCCTAAGTCATCAGTTCCAGCTCCTTTTTTATCCATTGCTCTAACTCCTAAGTGTAGAGATAGAGTGCCAGGATCTAAGTCTCAAGGCAGTGTCAGCAATGCCTGAACTAATCCCCTTTGTCAGACTTGTGGTAAGAACCACAAGGGTGCTTGCAGAGCTAGTAGCGATGTCTGTTTTGGTTGGGGCAAGCTAGGACATAGAGTCAGAGACTTCCCTTAGTCAGGTTATCAGAGTTATCTATGCTCCTCAGCTCAGTCTGGTTGCCCGAATTAGCAGGATTCCACCACCAGTGCTACTAGCGGGCAACGCCCAAATAGACTATATGCTCTTCAGAACCGATAAGACTATAAAAATTCTCTTGATTTAGTTACTAGTATGTTATAGATCTTTCATGTTTATGCTTATGTTTTGCTAGATCCAGGAGCTTCTTTGTCTTTTGTTACTCCTTATATAGCAGTTGATTTCAAAATCAGTCCTAAAATTCTAGTAGATCCCTTCTCAGTCTCTACCCCAATGGGAAAAACCATCATAGCCCAGCGGGTATACAGGAACTGCCCAGTTATGATATTTCATAAAATCACTTCATCAGACTTAGTCAAATTAGATATGACTGATTTTGATTTCATTCTCGACATGGATTGGCTTCATTCCTGCTATTCCACAGTCGACTATAGAAATAAAATATCCAATTTCAGTTTCCAAATAAACTCGTCCTTGAGTGGAAGGGTAGTGTATTCGCTTTCAGGGGTCAGCTTGTTTCCTACCTTCGGGCAAGGAACATGATATCTACGGGATATTTTTACCATCTTATTCATGTTAGAGATTCTAGTTCCGAGACTCCTAGTCTTGAATTAGTTCCAGTTGTAAATGAATATTCATATGTCTATCCCAAAGATCTTCCAGGAATTTCTCCGGAAAGAAAAATAGACTTCGGTATTGATCTCCTTCCATACACTCAGCCTATATCCATTCTTCCATGAAGAATGGCACCAACAGAACTCAAAGAATTGAAAGAACAACTGAAGGATCTCTTAGATAAGGGATTCATTAGACCCAGCATTTCCCCGTGGGGCACACAAGTTCTATTCGTGCGCAAGAAAGACGATTCTCTTAAAATATGCATTGATTACCGTCAACTCAATAAGGTCACGGTCAAGAACAAGTATCCTCTTCCCAAAATTGATGACTTGTTTGACCAAATTCAGGGTGCCAGCTATTTCTCTAAGATAGACCTCAGATCCGGCTATTATCAGCTCAAAGTTAGAGAAAGTGACGTTCCAAAAAAAGCTTTCCATACTCGGTATGGTCACTTTAAATTCTTAGTCATGTCATTTGGTCTTACCAATGCCCTAGCAGCTTTCATGGACTTGATAAACCGTGTGTTCAAGAATTACTTGGACATGTTCGTCATAGTCTTCATAGATAATATGCTGGTCTATTCCCGCACTGACCGCGATCATGCAGACCATCTCAGAACAGTACTTCAAACTCTCAAAAATCATAAGTTATTCGCCAAATTTAGTAAGTCCGAATCTTGGCTAAGGTCAGTAGAATTCCTTGGTCACATTGTTTTCGGTGATGGCATTAGAGTAGATCCATAAAAGATCAAAGTATTAAAAAACTAGCCTCGCCCTGTCTCTCCATCAGATATCAGGAGTTTCTTAGGTTTGGCTGGCTATTACAGATGGTTTGTTGAAGGATTTTCATCTATTGCATCCCCTATGTCTAGATTAACTAAGAAGAAAGTTAAGTTTTAGTGGTCAGACCCTTGCGAGAAGAGTTTCCAGGAGTTGAAGACTCGGCTTATGATCTTAGGTGTATTTATATGCCTAAGCACTATAACTTATCCATATTTTAGCTAAGTTTAAAGAACAAAGTTCCTAGTTTCTTATGTTTTTACTCTACTTCTATGTAATTGAGCTAACCGATGTGATTAGCATGATTTTAGGTATTAATGAGATAGATGAAGACATAATGGGACTATGGAATGCGGATGGCATATGAAACAAGAGAGAGTAGCAGTCTGGACCAAATGTGGTGCCTAGAAACTATGTCCAAGACTAGTTTGTCATTTATAATTAGTTCAGGGACTTAGAGGGTAATTATGAGAGAAGAGATTATTAAAAGGCTTAATGCTGAATTTTTATTCATTATTCATTATTCAGTATTTTTTGGAGATAGCAGAGAAGGGCGGCTTAGCCCGGGAGGGAGAGAAAAACGTTTTTTCTCTTGTTTTCACTATTCGCACACCAAGATCATCTTCTAGTTTTTGGTATGATGAATATATTTATGATGATTTTTGTTTTATTCATGAGTATTTAAGTTTATTAGTTAGGGTTATGGAAGCCTTGTAGCATACAATCTATTACTTTGGGTTTTGAATTCATTATGCATTGATTTGTTTACATCATACTCTCTTCGTTTATCTTGAATTCTCATGGTTGCTAACATAGAGGATATGCCTTAAAACGCAACTTTCTCGAAAGATAGGTTGACATTCGGAAAAGTGAATAGTGACAAAAAATAGGATTACCAACCCCTATTTCATAAGTTAATGCCTTAGCAGGATTAACTACTTGGAGATTTCGTATTGTTTTTTTTGGTGAGCACTTTTAATTCGAAAGAACTAAAGTGAATTAGTCCTCGATGGTTGAGAAACACTAGGATTATGTTATTAAATACAATACATTTCTCTGTAAGAATGATGTATGTATGAATTCATAAATCCCATAGTTAGAAAGTATTGAAAACTATAAGGTGGACATAACCATAGCTTGCTATTTCTCCGAATTTGAATAATACTACATGTATTTCATCTTGTTAAACTGAAACTATTAATTGGTGAACTGAATCAAATCCCCCTATTTATTTTATGAAAACGAACAATTAAAAGTCAACTAATCTTCATACAACTTAATTAGCACCATATTCCCTGTGGGATTCGACCCCAACCTAGTTGGGTTATATATTTGACAACAACCACTTACTCTCTCGTAAGAGAGGTGTTATTTGGGCATATCAACTTACCTCAGCCCCAGTCTTAGATATTCCAGATGGTTCAGATGGGTTTGTGGTGTATTGTGATACATCTAGAGTAGGTTTGGGTTGTGTCCTCATGCAGCATAGTAAGGTCATAGTGTTCGCATCCAGACAGCTTAAGCCCCATGAGAGGAATTATGCTTACTCATGATCTTGAGTTAGCAGCCATAGTCTTTGCCTTGAAGATTTGGAGGCATTGTCTCTATGGAGTTCATATAGATATCTTCACAGATCACAAGAGTCTTCAGTATGTCTTTTCTCAAAAAGATCTCAATCTTTATCAGAAAAAGTGGTTAGAGCTCTTGAAAGTTTACGACATGAGTTTTCTCTATCATCCGAGCAAGGTCAACGTAGTGGCCGATGCTCTCAGTAGGCTATCCATGGGTAGTGTTTCTCATGTGGAGGATAGTAAGAAGAAGTTAGCTGAAGAAGTTCATAAGCTTGCCAGACCAGACGTTCTCTTAGTCGATTATTCAAAGGGTGGCGTATATGTTCAGAGTAGTTCAGAATCATCTTTAACTTTTGAGTTGAAAGAAAACCAAGATAGAGATCCCAGCCTATTCAACTTGAAAGAATCAGTTCAGGATCAGAAAATAGAGGTTTTCTCCCAAGGGCGAGATGGTGTTCTTCGTAGTCAGGGTCATCTCTGTGTTCCAGGTGTAGATGACTTAAGGCAGCGAATTCTTGCAGAAGCGTATGATGCACACTACTCTATTCATCCAGGGGAAACAAAGATGTATCGCAACTTGTGGGAAATCTATTGGTGGAGTGGGATGAAGAAAGACATTGCAGAGTTTATGGCTAAGTGCTCTACATGTCAGCAGGTTAAGATAGAGCATCAGAAGCCTAGTGGGTCCATGCAGGAGTTCAGTATTCCTACTTGGAAGTGGGAAGTTGTGAACATGGACTTTGTGATGGGTTTGCCTCAAACTCATCATCAGCATGATTCAGTCTGGGTCATTGTAGACAGAATGACCAAATCAGCTCATTTTCTTCCAGTTCATACCTCTTATTTAGCTGAGGATTATGCCAAACTCTACATCAAGGAGTTGGTCAGATTGCACGGTGTTTCATTTTCTATTATCTCAGACAGAGGTATCCAGTTCACCTCTTATTTTTAGAAAGTATTCCAAAAGGGTCTCGGTACCCAAGTTCATCTCAGTACAGCCTTTCATCCTCAGATAGATGGTCAAGCAGAAAGGACAATACAAACTTTAGAAGTATGCTAAGGGCGTGTACAATTGATTTCAAGGGAAGTTGGGATGACCACTTTCCTTTGATTGAGTTTGCATACAACAACAGCTATCATTCCAGTATTCAGATGGCTTTATTCGAAGTTCTCTATGTTAGGAGATATAAATCTCCAATTGGTTGGTTCGAAGTTAGTAAGGCCTTAGTTATAGGTCCTGACTTAGTATTCTATACCTTAGAAAAAGTCTAGTTAATCAGAGAAAGACTCCAGGCTGCTCAGAGCTGACAGAAGTCTTATGCAGATGTTCATAGAAAAGATCTTAAGTTTGAGGTTTGGCAAGAAGGGAAAGCTCAGTCCCTGATATATCGGTCCCTTTAAGATTCTTAGTCGTTTCAGCAAGGTAGCTTATGAGCTTGAATTTCTTTCAGATCTAGCCTCAGTTCATCCAGTCTTCTATGTCTCTTTTCTTAAGAAGTGTGTAGGTGAACCACCAGTCATAGTCCCTATTTAGAGCATTGATGTTCAGAACAGTCTCTCTTATGAAGAGATTCTAGTCTAAATATTAGACTATCAGACTCGTAGATTGAGGAATAAAGAAGTCCATCTAGTTAAAGTTCTTTGGAAAAATCAGTCCGTCGAGGGTGCTACTTGGGAAGCAGAAGTAGATATGCGTACCAAGTATCCTCACCTCTTCTCCGCCAACTCAGATCAAGCTCAAGGTAAAATTTCTCCTTAAGCTTACTCAATTTTATGATTAGTGTACATCATAAACTTGGTATTTAGTTTCATGTTCATGTTCCCAGTGTAAACTTAGTATCAAGTACCATTGCATATTCAGTCATACATTCATGTATCAGCTCAGTTATATAATTATGCATTAGAAATGCATTCTCAGTGTGAGAAACTTAGTTCTTCGGAACATTTATTCATGCATTCGTGAATCAGTTACACATGCATCCGATATACATGTTCAGTAGTTATGTTTAGCTTTTCATTCTTGAGATCATGTTCAGTTATTCAGGTTCATTTCATGTTCATCTTATTGTTTTTCCTCCCAGTCAGTTTCATTCAAGGATGAATGTTCTCAAGGGGGAGATATTGTAATACCCCAAAGTTTCTTAGCAAATTTCATCCCAAGAATGCCTAGTATTAGCTTCTAAAGTGAATGATAATTATTCCATGAGGAATTTTTAATATTTTCACTTTTTTTCATGTGGGAAATTCAATAAGCTTTCCATTGATATATGATTCGCTTAAATCTGATAACCGGGTAAGAAGTTATGAAGGAAGGGGCAACGTGATGTTTCCGCATCGCGCCATCCCTTAATTTCTCAATTGTCAATTTCCAGTGACACAATGCGATAACGCCACATCGCGCCAGGTGCCCAGTTCGAATAAATTTTACTGAAATTAAATGACGCGTTCAGGGTTAAAAGGGTCAATTTCCTACCCCTATTTAAACCCAATAACATGTGATTTAGCCATCTTCACCCAAAATATACTATTTTCTCTCAAGTTTCTGTCAAGAACAAGCTAGGGTTTCTATTGGGCAATCAAATTCAAGAAGGTTTCACCATCAATCTTCACGAAATCACGAACTAAGGTATGCATAGTATTCATTCATGGATTTCTTTCGTCCATGAAGCCCAACAATCCCTTTTATAAATTCAAGTTATGGATTTTCTTATGAATTTCATTATTGGGCTGCTCTTGTTCATGTGAATAATGAGAAATTGAATTCTACTCCATGTTGGGTGATAAATTCTATGTGGGTTAAATTATTATAGATATAGATTCATGCAAACCTATGACTAAACCCTTGAATGATGAAATTAGAATTAAACCATGATGTTTAATTATTGCACAATGATGTTTACATGTACCATGTCTACAATATGTTTGATTAAATGCCTAGATGAAGGAAAAGTGCCTAACTAGCATGATACCACGAAATCCCCATGTATATACAAGTTATGCCTATCACATGTTTTGATGAAATGCTTCTATAAATGTATTATGGATTATGATGTTAGTTATATGTTCAAGTAAGTTATGCTTGGTCAGTTTCCTTCCATCGAGTCCTGGGAGTACTTGTACCCCAAACATTAGCTATGTACCTAGATCCATGTTATGTTTTCACGATACTCTCAGTCAAGAGATGAATCCTTAGACTTCAGATAGTCTTATGACTCAGGAAAAATCTCCATGATCTCATGACTCAGTCAGTTATTAGATATCAGTAGTATTTCGTCAGTCAACGAAACTTAGTAACTCAGCTCATGTTCAGTTTAGTAAATCATGTTCAGTGTCCAATTAGATGGGAGTAGGAATTAGCACCGAGTGAACCCAAGGATGGGGACACACACTATCAGATAAGGGTGTGATCCTTAGAAGTTATCCTTGCGTTCCAGAACTATGTATCCAGCATAGGTTGAGACATCAACACTGTCCGATGAGGGTTGATGAGGTGGATAAGCACTATTAGATAAGGGCCCCACTGTTCTATTTTGGGGACACTATCTGATAAGGGTCACCCACAGCTTGTCCTTACCTGTGGCGCGGTATTGACATCCTTCCAATTGGAGTTACAGATAGGAAACCAACTTACCCATAATGGTGTATCAGGGGCATGTTGGTTAAATACTACCTGCCACAGTTTCAGTACCAGTCTCAGTGAAAGAACTCAGATAGTTCTTCAGATTCAAGACAGTCAGATACACTTAACTTAGATACAGTAAAAAACTCAGATAGTTCCATCAGATTCAGGACTGTCAGATGCAGTCACCCATGTTATCAGTTACATTCAAATACAACTATTTATGCTATCAGTTATACCAGTTATTAGTATGTCATGTCATCAGTATTCAGATTTAGTAATCACGATGTCATAGTGTCAGTTACAGTTACGTATTTATGTATGTATTCTCGCGTTCATGTTAGATCATCAGTTAACATTATTTATGCATGTTAACCCTTGCATATAACATACCTCACATGTATACTCAGTACATTCCATTATACTGACGTATTTGCGCTATGGTGCTTTCTTTTTATGTTACACCATAAGTTCAGAGACACGAGTTCCAGATCAACAGTAGATCCAGTCTCAGCAGTCAAAATAGTAATGAGTCCTCATCCTTCGAGGACATGATTATTTCTCCACTATTTTATTGATTAGTTATTAGTTGGAGTTAATTGGGGACATGTCCCATGAACTTCTTAATCAGATTATTCAGACAGTAGAGGCTCTCAAACTAGATGCAAACTATTATATTTCAGACTTCAGTGTTTACAACATTTGTTTTGGGTATTGTATTACTTATCACATTCATGTTATGTTCAGTATAGAACCTTATGGCCTTTTAGTGTATGTTTCCGCATTATTATGTTATATTATGCAGTATATAGGTACAAATATCAGTCATGGGTTAGGTTGTGGTCCTATAGGTTCATGAGCACCGTGTAGCATTCCGGTTTAGCAAATCGGGGTGTTATAGATTTGTACTGCTGAGTAAACCGGAACTCCTCATACTAGGAACTAGAAGTGTACATGATTCTATGGAAAATGCATGAATATGAGTTATGATCATGGAGCTGACATGTAAGACATGAGTAGATATCATGATTACTAAAGTACAAAACTTTGCTCTAAGATAAGAATGGGTTGGGCATCATCCCCCCTTACTGTTATTCTACAACATACTGGAATCACTACTATAATCTGAGAGCATGACTTGGTTTCTTGTTATATCATCTCCCCCTAGCTTTAAGCTATTATTCTAAGTCTGTGGACCACTTAATAAACTCTAAACTAATCTGCAACCTCTTTACTCTAGAGTTCGAGATATAACAATACACATAAATGATAAAATCACCCTGAAAGACTACACCTAAAAATGTAACCCACTGCTATTACTTCCCTCTAAATTCACACTATCTAGAAGTTTATATCTTCTTTCTATTAGATGAATCGTCATTATTTAAACTTAGATTACACGTAACATGGATGTTCCCAAACACTTAATGAACCATACTACTTCCATTATTGACTACCAATATCATATCTCTAAACTTATATTTTCCCCAAACTAGGAGCATTTCCACTACACTAACATACCTAACATCATCATACAAAATTTTGAATCAACAAACTCAAATTCTTGCATGCATTATTTCAATCCTACTGATTCACCTTTCATATAACTAGACCTTGGATACATAATCTATTAAATCCAAATAAACACTATTCCTACTTTACTACTACTAAACTTCTGGGTTCATGCTTCTAACTCTAGATCATATACTCTTAGAGGATTCTGGGAAGAGATCTGAGGACACATCTGACTTTGGCTTAGTGGACGATTTTCATGAACATGAATGAAGTCTTTAAAACTCCAGAACTTAAAAGAAATGATGGGATACTTTTGAGCTTGAGTGCAATCCCATAACTGTCTGCGAAGAATATCTGAGAAAACTCTATTCGAAAGGATTTAAGCTGGCTATTTCTGTTGCCTCAAGACTAAGGCAGAGTTGGAATGAATGGAGTAATATAAGAATATGCATAAGTTCCTTAGAGAAACTTTCTACTGCACGGTCTTAGACATGAAAGAAAGGAAATATTTCTTAAATGCCATGTAGCCTCTCAAAGAAAAGTACAAACTCTTCGTACTATTCCATAAAACTCTACTAGACACGACTTCATATACACCCTAGGACACTTAAACTCTGTTCTCTGATACCAAGTTTTTCATGACCCGAGATTACCCCTAAGTTGTAACACGGTGCTTAGAACCAGAAGTGATCCCAAGCTAACCCATGAACTGGCTTGATACTTTAGCAACTGATTTTGAATAAATGAAATAGCTAAGTTTGATGTGCAGAAATGTAATCATGAAATAATCTGGATGAAGAAAATACTGATATAGTTTACAATCTAAAAAAGCTGAAGAGAGAATAGGAATTTATATTTCATGACTCTAACTAACCATAGTTGAAGCCTCTACTATACTGACTATAGATAGTTGAGACATGTCTCCAAGTACCATTAATCAATGCACATGAATAATAAAAATAAAGTACATGAACTAAACAAAATAAAAAAACTCATCACTTGCCGGCTGGAAGCTGTAACTACATGATTTTGATGTGTAGGCTACAACTAGAACCTACATTATAAAAAAGTGTAGCATATAGACATATATGTGGATCAGTACTTTGGAATTTACTAAGTAAGTGAGGGTGAATGCAATAATTAAAACTGATTTCATACGTAATCTTAAAACATACATGCTAAGTGCAAGTAGACTCACCAAGAGAATAAAATAAACTTAAAGCCAAAGTATCTTAAAACACGAGTAACAAACACAGTCTGATAAGCCGGTGAATCACTATACTTAATTACTTAAATCTTTACTTTTGTAGAATATGTAGAACTAAAGCTGGGAAACGGTAAAACATAAATACTCTATGTAAATCTCATGTAAAACTTAGTATATTGTAAAACTAAACTGAGGATCATGCATGGGCACCGAACGTGAAAAATAACATGAACATGTAAAACTAAGAATGCAAGACCAAGCATAGACATGTTTTTGAGATAATCTATAATATGAAAAACTGAATTCTGTATAACTAATAATTGAAAATCTATACACTTGGTCAAGCAAACCTAAGTTGAGATACAATGAATACTATACAGAGATTGTGGGAGCTGACTATAACCGTCATGCCCCAATCTGAGCTATCGGCGTCCAACTTGTAACCCTAGTTGGAAGGGTACTGGTACCTTACCAGGGGTACCAACATATGACTGACAATGTGGATCCATAAGGATGATATCCCGAAGGACAAAGGTTTCATGCCTCTACTGATGGGGAGCCCCTCATAATATATGGTGGCGTCGTAGGTATGGAACCTAGGGACTTCTACTAACGATTCATGCCTCTACTAATATGGGAGTCGACATCCCTACGTTCACTCATTGCTAAGTGTTACTCTCAACTAAAGAACTTAGGTATTATTAGTTGTTTAGCATGATATGGTACTGTACTTGTATGTGCTCAACATGAACATGGCATTATGAATATGATAATAAAACCTTGGTTTGACTGAATTATTACTTAAAAATGAAAATCATGCAAAACACGTAGGTATCGGGTGTTCATAACCCTCCAACACTCAATAATTATAGAAATAAGATATCAAACTTAAAATATTGTAGTATATAATCATGGTTCAATACTCAAAACATAGACATTTCATCAAAGATATGAGAATCATCAACTTGAGCATAGGAATGTCTTAAAACATGAGAAAACAACATGGTTACCTGACCGAGATCATAACTTGATAATATAATCATGATATACACTTGAATATAACATGGGAGATTGAAGCTCAGAGCATTAGATAATCGAATTTCTCATAGAATTGTTCTTGGACATGAATAGAGTCAAACTACTAAGGAAAGCACATGACTTTAATCCACCTTGAACATACAAAACTCCATAATAAGAGAAAAATACACACTTTAGTTCAAAAGAAGTTTTTTTGGCTCCATAGGTAAAAGGGACCCATGGGTGAACATCCCACATACCTGAATGTTGAAGCCATGGATGAATTTCTTGGTATTGAACTTGAATTTGATGAACCCTAGTTAGTTTTTGGGAGAAAGAAATTGCCCCTTTTTTTATTTATGATGGATGATTTTTGAGTTATGATAGGTTAGGGTAGTATTTAAGCTCAATAACTGCTATTTGGAGGGTTAACAACATAGTTTTGGGGTTAAAAGAGTGGGAAAATACTAAAAAAAAAAAATTTTTAAAACATCATTACAATGTAGAACTGTCCCGGGTGATGGTTTGGGTGATGGACCGTCATTCTCGTGACTTACCGTCAATCCAACTATCATAAAATGACCAAATTTATATCTTTTTGCTTAAGGTTGACGGTTTGGCACGACGGGCCATCACTGATGTGACGGTCCATCTCTCTGGCCGTCGCGCCTTGGTAGACAGATACCCCTTCGGTAAAATGGACATTACTTTTTACTCTGATTCGGATTAGGGCAAAATTGATATCATTGGAAATCTAATTCAATTATCCATCTGTTGGTGAGTCTTGAGATAAAATATTCTTAGTATACAAAAGTTATACTTGTTTGAAGCTGACTATAGTTATTTTCTTCACAAGAATTTAATCATGAAGGAATATTTTGACTTGTCTACAAGGTAAGAGCTATTTGAGGACTTAATATATGTCCAAATCATTTATAAAACTATCAAAACATGATTTTTGATTTTTCATGATCTTGAAGCATGTTTCTTATAATAGCTTAGATTTTCGGGGTGTTACGAACCGTCATAACATAAAAAGACATCCACGGGCTATATTGGCCCAACTTTTCCCTAGCTGAAAGGTCCCCAATGCTTGTTGCCGTACGAACCAGAGAATGTATGTATGCACCATGGGGGACTCGAACCTCCCAGCATACAAAGGTGACTTAAGCACCTAATCATGTGATATAATGTGTGGGACTCAAACCTCTCAATCATATAATAATAATAATAAGGGGGGACTCAACCACCCGATTATTTAGACCCCCGCGTCAGCAACCACGATTTCCAATATTGGTCCCTTGGGACCTCCAATTTCACAACTCAGCTACACAATCCTGACTAAAGCCCAATTAAATCATTTATCAAACATTCCCATTCATTGAACCATGATAAACATTTAGGCATACACTATTGGTATTGTCATACCAACTACACTTGAAAGGTAACATCAACATGCCAAACCAATTATCTTCACTTGGGGAATTCACAACCCCCTTAGTTCATACATTAGCTTGGGGAATTACACAACCCCACAAGGTTCAATTCAAAAATTATTATACTTCATTAACTTTTCACACTATGCAATAGTTCAGGAGTAGTTCAATGCACATATTTTTCGTATTCAAAACCAATTTCATAATGTGTGGTTAAGGTGATTACAAATTCAATTGTTAATATTCACAAAATTAGGAAAAATCATAATCCACTAATTTATTCACTATACCCATGCATCAAATTGGTTTCAAATCCACTATTTAAAATATAGGCTATACATATACAAACATGAAACATCACATAAACAACAACCATTCAAAACCCTCAACCCCAACATCAAAACAATATGAATAGTACTTTAAAACACATGCTTTTAACAAAATAACAATTGGGGAAGAGTAACATGCCTGAAAAACCCAAGATTATGGAGAGAATTCAACCCTTGAAGCTCTACTTGATACCCTTATTGAAAACCCTAGGTATGAATACTTGAGAGACTTGAGAGAGAAGAAAGAATTTTAAGAGTGTGTTATCCATGAAAATAGGGCCCTAAGTATGTTTATAGATCATGGGTTATTATTGGGATAAGAGGAAAATATCTAAAATATTCCATTAAACCCTAGGAAATAAACTGTCTGTCGTTACGGGTCCCAAATGACTCATCTCCACGAGTCGTTGTCAAGACAGTGTCACCAGGCACACACACACTATTAACCTTACGACTTATATACCATGGATCATAATGGGACACTACGACTCATAGGGTTCGGTCGTAGTCAACACAGAAACCATGTGGGTATATATTGGACATCCTATGATTTGCACACAACAACCCTTAATTAGTCCTCACGACTCGTAGTGATCAACTTATACTCAAAGCAGAAGACTTAGACACAACACTGGCGAGGCTACAATTTGGGTCCAATGACTCATTATGACTCCCTATGACTCATAGTCAGGACAATGAGAATAAAATTTTAGAAATTCCTTAGAGATCAACACCTGGGGTGTCTCCTTCTCTCCCCCTCCCCCTTAAGATCCTTTGTCCTTGAATGATTGGTCAAGGCATCCCTTATCATGATTTAACACAAAAATGCACCTACACTTTCCTTTAACAAAGAAAAAAAATAAGGATATTAAGATCACACATACCTTAAGCACGATTTTCCAAGGTAGGGAATGGGAACGGATACTTGGACTTCATGTCCTCCTCGACTTCCCATGTAGCTTCCTCATAGTTTTGATTTCTCCAAAGAAACTTTACTAAAGGCACATCCTTTGTCTGCTACCGACGGACATGCTAATCTAAGATCTCCACCGAAACTTCCTCATAAGATAAGGAATTCGAAATTCCCACACCTTTAAAAGGAACAACTAATGAAGGATCTCTTATGTACTTCCTCAACATCGAAACGTGAAAGACCGGATGAATATAGCTCAAGATAAAAGGAAACTCCAATTCATATGCAACATTGCTAACCCTCATCAAAACAAAATATGAACCAACATAATAGGGACTGAGCTTCCCCTTTTTCCTAAATTGCATCACGCCCTTTATGGGAGACACCTTTAAGAATACCTAATCACCAACCTTAGACTACAACTCCCTTTATCTCAGATCTACATAGGAATTTTGGCGTATTTGGTGGGTCTTAAGCCTTTTCCAAATCATATTCACCTTCTCTATGGCTTGGTAAACCAAATCAGGACAAAATAACCTATTTTCACCAACCTCAAACCACTCAATAAGAGACCTACACCTCCTACCATACAAGGACTCAAACAGAGCCATCTCAATGCTAGAGTGATAATTATTGTTGTAGGAAAATTCTATGAGAGGAAAGTGGTCAACTAAACTACCACCAAAGTCAATCACACAAGATTTAGCATATCCTAAAAATATTTAAATGGTTCTCTCCATTTTTTCACCCATCTGAGGATGGAAAACGGTACTAAGGCTCACCTAAGTCCTCAAACCTCTCTGAAATGAATGCAAAAAGTGAGATGAGAACTGAGTTCCTTGATCAGATATGATTGAAACTAGAGAACCATGCAACTTCACAATCTCCTCAATGAAGAGCTTAGCGTAATTTTCCATCTAATAGTTAGTCCTCACCGGCAAGAAGTGAGCGGACTTAGTAATTGTATCCATGATGACCCATAACGAAATCCATATTAATTATTTCCCATTTCTACATAGGCATCTCAATTTTTTGAAACAATCCACTGGGCCTCAGGTGCTTCACCTTCACTTACTGATACACCATGTTCTTAGCCACGAAATTTACCACATCCCTCTTCAAGTTATTCCACCAATAAATTTCTCATAAGTCATGGTACATATTTATAGAACCAGGATGAACAGTGTAATGTGACTCATGAGCTTCAGCTAAAATTCTTCCTCGTAATCCATCAACATCAAGAATACATAATCTGCCTTAGTACCTCAAGATACCATCACTACTAACCTCGAAACCATTACTTTCTGCCTACCTACATCCTCTTTGATCTGCATTAAGATAGGGTCCAACACTTTCTTCTTCTTTACCTCAGCATCAAGAGATGACTACGACAACTTTTGAAAAATCACACCACCATCCTATGAATCCAAGAGAAGGACTCCAATATTAGCCAAACGATGAATCTCTTTCACGAAATCTCATTTCTCCTTGTCCACATGAGATAATGATCCTCATGGACAATCTGCTAAGAGTATCAACAACCATGTTATCTTTTACTTGGCTGATAGTGGACCCTCATGTCATAGTCCTTTAGCAACTCAAGCCACCTTCTTTGCCAGAGATTTATCCCCTTCTGAGTAAACACACATTGTAGGCTCTTATGATCAGAATAAATATCCACATGGACCCCATTCAAATAATGTTGCCAAATTTTTAATGCAAATACCACAACCAGCAACTCCAAATCATGAGTCGGATAGTTCTTGTCATGAACCTTCAACTGTCTAGAAGCATACACAACTACCTTGTTATGCTACATCAAAACCTAGTCCCATCTGGGATGCATCACAATAGATAACAAAACCATCAATACCCTCAGTAGAGTCAAGACTGGAGCCGAAGTCAACTTATCCTTCGTTTTCTTAAAACTATTCTCACAAGCATCAGGCCACAAGAACTTCACCTACTTCTGAATCAACTTAGTAAATGGGGAAACAATAGAATAGAAACTTTCTACAAACCTTCTATAATAACTGGCTAAACCCAAGAAGCTCCAAATATCGATTGGAGTCGTGGATCTAGGCTACTTCTTAACCACCACAACTTTCTGTGGATCTATCATGATCTCTTCACTATAAACAACACGACCCAGATAAGTCACAATATTTAACCATAACTTACACTTTGAGAACTTTGCATACAATCGCTGATCTTTCATGGTTTGCAACACAAGGCATAAATGATCGGCATGATCTGCCTCACTCTTAGAATACACTAAAATATCATTAATAAATATAATTACAAACAAATCCAAAAACTGACAGAATAATTGGTTCTAAGATCCATAAATTCTGCTGGGGTAGTAGTCAAATCAAAGGACATCACAAAAAACTCAAAATGACCATATCGGGTTTGGAAAATAGTCTTAGGGATATCCACCTCCCTAATATTCAACTGATGATAACCCGACCGGAGATCAATCTTAGTGAAGTACTTAGCACCTTAAAGCTGGTCAAAGAGATCATTAATCCTTAGAAAGAGATACTTGTTCTTCACAGTCATCTTATTCAATTGGTGGTAATCTATGCATATTCGAAGGGACCTATCTTTGTTACTATCACAAACCCGTTTGGAGTCATGATGGAAACTACCACATCCCACTAGTAGGAAAGTCGATACCGTAACCTAGAGCTATGACAATAGGAAACCTCGGTAAGAACGTCCAACATGGACTCTATATATGAGCACAATATATAACAACAACATTTCACATCTAGGGACAACCGATATTCCAACATAAATCCCACAACTTGATAGTATTAATACAAGAGCTTCTAATCTCATACATTTGTCTCGAAAGAAAAAGACAAATAAGAAAAGAGAGAAAAGTGGGCAACTTAATATCCAAGAGCTCACCCTATCTCCGAATAGTAAACTCGCACTAACTAGCTCAACAATGGAATCTAGAACCTGGGTCTGCACCAAAAAGGTACAGAAGTGTAGTATGAGTACCAAAACATGGGTACTTAGTAGGAATCATCGGTCGGCTGAGCTCAAATATAATGTAAAGACGATATAAAGTAAGAATATAATATTAAATTCAAGGGATAGGATCGAATATGAATCTGCTTTGATACCACTGTAACAACATCTATACTACTAAAGCAATAACATGACATACTATCTCTATATACTCCATAATCTCCATAACAATTGAGTATCATTTCAAAAACGTAAAGCAATAAACACAACAACAAAGCATCTACTTTCCATAATCATCATCATCCATCTTTAGAACATAAACACAATAACTTACCACGACATCCCATACCGCCGGGAAGTACATGAAAGAGAGTACAACAAAGAACTAATCACGACATCCCATACCATCGGAGAGTACACAAAAGACTATCAAATAAGAACTCATCACGGTATCCTATACCAACGGAGAGTACACCAAAGAATACAACCAATAATATAATAAAGCGCAACTACTTCATCAATTTATCGAAAACCGCAGGTAGCACAACCCCACCATGGCTCATTACTAAAATCTACTTCCAAATACCCATGCCGTAATTCAACATAAAGAAGGAAACATTGTCAGCATAGTCATGTAATCATTAATTCTATAATTCATTGAAAAATGTCGCAAAGTCCATACAAATTAACCTTATTTTTCAAAAAGTCAAAAGATTACAAGTCTTAAAATCACTAGTCATCAAATTAGGGAAAAACTACAAGACACCCATAGTATAGGTTATTTAACTATCTTAATGCCATTCGTTATCTATCATCATCATGAAATGAGTTATCAACTAAGCCATCTCAACTTCACATGTTAGGAGATAATTTAACTAACCATCACACAATACTAGATCCATCATCACTAAGCATGTTACAACCTTAAGGACTAGTTTTTCATATTTTAATCAAGTAAAGTCCACCAACTTGTTTACTAGGTTTCTAGGTTCCAAATAATAATTATATATTTTAGAAGTAGCTAGTTATCACATAAACCACCTTACTAGGCAAGATTTCGTAATATAACCTCTCATTCAATTCAAGTATATATATATATATATATATATATATATATATATATATATTAGGTAAGCCCTTGAATTTTCTTATGCAAGTTTACACATAACGCTAAGCATTAACTCAATAATAGGCATATATTTCCTCCAGTAGCTAATTTAGTATCAATAAGGGTTGCACTACTTATATAGTGAATTGGAACAATAAACGAATAATAATTTATCAAGAGAGACCTCATAATTCGGGCACATAGGCAGTTGGCCCCACACGACCTAACCTTACAAATATCAATGCATATAAGTAAATTTGACCTACACGACATCATAAAGTTCTTACCTCTTCCGAATTCACCGAGCAGCATTACAATATCAACATATTCCTCCGGATTTATCGGGAATCATCATAATATCGCACATTCCTCCTAACTCGAATCGGGCATTATCAAAATATCACATAATCCTTTGGACTCAAACCGGGCATACTCATAATATCATATATTCCTTCGAACTCGAATTGGGCATCATCACAATATCACATATTTCTCTGTATACAACAACAATACATCCACTGCATAGCTAAACCAATTAGCATACACAAAAGCTCGCAATATATAAAGAAGTACAGACGTGGGATAACACTTTCCATTTTACCATACTAATAAGCTTCACACGTAATATGAGCATCAACAAGAGCATGAGTATTTATCGAACATGCACAGTAATCACTTAACAAGGGTATTCAAGTCATGATCACAAGATAATTCGATAATCGAGTGCAACCATCACAACTCCTACACATATGTATTTAACTTGGACAATCACCACGTATCTAGGTCGCTAAGAATTTACTTAGTTCAAGATTAAAGTGGGTTAAGTCCTTCTTCTAAATCCCGAGAATCCCAATCTTACTAACACATGTCTAGCTTCTACCCAAAATTAGGCTAAGTCATTCATAATCATTGTCAATACCTCAATTTAGCACAACAAAATAGATATCACCATAGCATAGTTATATAGTTACTCATTCTCTATTTCATTGATGAACTCCAAGTCTAATTTATATTAGCTAATCTCCATATCCATAAAAGACCAGTTTATAAGTATTAGTCATTTTTTTTGAGATAACTAGTTGCACTAAAAGTCTAGACCTAGCATGGTCCAAATCTTAGAACCAGACCTATTTTTATTGGTAACTACAGTCATAGTTCAGCATTAGAAGCTATCAGCATTTACAACAAGAAACAGTAGGAAACATAGTAATTCTTATCAGTCCAAGGTGTAATTCTTCTTTACCAATTAAGAACCCTTCCAGGTTCAACGTGTTATGAAGTTTCTCAAGCCAATTTAACATGCCATTAAATTTTTTAGTATAGGTAAATATCCTTAGTGGTGCAACAACAATAAAATGAAAGATTCAGGAACTGTACTTATACTTCACAGTTTACTACCAGGAACCTAAAACAGACAGTAATGACACATTGAACCACATGAATTTTTCTTCCACGGAAGACATACAAACATACTCTTAAGGTTAGCCAACAACATCATTCTCAACTATCGTCTAAATTCCCTGCCCAATATCGCAAGATATCAATGATTATATTACAAACAAACTCAATCTATACTATGGGTAAGTCTAACCTACCTTGAATCCAAGCAACTCACGAACCAACGAGCTTTTCCTTTCCTTTTTGAGAAACTTCCCCTTCCACAAGCTATGCTACCAACAATACAATCTAAGCATTATAACAAGAATAAAAATACCCATTATTGTGCCATGGGTTTCAAATTGACACCAAAACCCCAATTGGGTTTACCCCTTGGAAAGGAGTTTCCAAGATCAACCCATAGCCTAATTATCTTTAGGGAGTTAAAACCCTCAAGTAATTTAAGTCAATCACTCAATTTTGGGGCTACAATTGACCCACAATGAATTAGGATTTTGAGTCAAGAAACTATGAAATCAATATCAAATTAGAGGAATTCTTACCTTAGATTTATAGCAAAAGGATGAATTACACAAGTTACTAAGCTCCTAATCAACCCACAAGACCAATTTTTTGAGTCGCCAATCTCCTCTAGCTTTTAGGGTTTTAATAGAAATGAAGAATGCTTAAAATCTTCCAAAAAGACCCCTTTTATATGATTTTAGATGGGCCCGCAAGGTCAATAACTATTTTTGACCTCCCGGATTCATTCGAACTCGTTTTTTCACAAGCGAACTATGTAACCTTACTAATTTACACATTCCAAATACATTGGTGAAGTTGGATTTTACATATCATGTCATTTAAGACACTTGTGGGTTCCACACCCATATTTTCAATTTTTTACTTTTTTGACTAATGGGTCAAAATGAGCTCAGGTGCTGTGGGATTCGAACCAAGGGTCTATCTATTCTAAAATTGATATTACATAGCTGTTGGCGCAGTCGAAATTTGCCTTCGAAACTATTTTACTAAATTTTTTGCTCGGCGGAAATTTGGAATTGATGAAGACTTCAAATTGGAAAAGTGGTTCTAAAAACCAAACGAACTGTCAGGTAACCAAACTATCGGTTCCAGCAAGTCTTTAATAACTTGGGATGGCTATAGAGGAGCTCCATTAGAGAAAATAAGCAAGAACACGACAAGTAACCTGAAAGGTCATTATAACATCCTCTACTAAGGAACTTTCGTCCCCGAAAGTTAAAGATAAGCAAGTACCTGAAGTCTCAAATAAGTGAGGATACTGGGCCTGCATCTCACTCTGGATCTCCCAAGTAGCTTTCTCTACTGGGCGATGCCTCCATTGAACTTTGACCACCGAAATCTCCCTTGTACGTAGTCGGCTCACATCACTAGCCAAAACAAGCATGGGCTCCTCCACAAAGGCAACTGATCGTCCAATTGGACCAAGTCCCATCGAAACATATGAGAAGGATTCGGAATATACTTCCGCAACATAGAGACATGGAAAATTGGATGGACAGTAGCAAAGTTTGGAGGTAGAGCCAACTCATAGGCTACCTCGCCAACCACATAAAGAATCTCAAAAGGACCAATATAGCGAGGGCTAAGCTTACCCTTTCTTCCAAACCTCATCACACCTCTGATAGGTGAAACTCGTAGGACACACAATCACCTATTCCGAATCTCAAGGCACAGAGCCTACGGTCGACATAAGCCTTCTACCTACTCTGGGATGCTCTCAACCTATTCTGAATCACCCTGACTGTATCCAACGAGTCCAGAAACAAATCTGTACCATGTAGTCTAACCTCGGATGTTTCAAACCATCCTATAGGAGAACGAGACCTCTTACCATACAACGCCTCATAAGAGGCCATCTCTTTACTCGAATGATAACTATTATTGTAGACGAACTCTGTCAAAGCTAAGAGCTGATCCCACTAACCTCCAAAGTCCATAACACAAGCTCAAAGAATATCCTCAAGCACCTGAATAGTTCGCCCGAACTGACCATCTATCTACGGATGAAAAGTTATACTCAAATCCACTTGGTACCTAACTCTTCCTGAAATTCTCTCCAAAACCTCAAAGTAAACACAGAACCACGATCTGATATGATAGACACAAAAACCCTATGCAAATGAACTATCTTCTGAACATAAATCTGGGATAATCTTTCGGCACTGAGGGTAATCTGGATAGGAATGAAATATGCTGACTTTGTCAAATGGTCCATACCAACCCAGATACTATCGTGACCATGGGAAGTATGAGGCAAACCACTAATGAAGTCCATAGTGATCCTTTCTCATTTCCACATCTCTAAGTTAATCCACCAGGACGCTGATGCTCGGCCTTAACCTGTTGACAACATAAGCAATGGGCTACGAAGTCTACCACATCTCTTTTTCTACCATCCCACCAATATAAATACCTCAAACCTCTATATATCTTGGTCGTACCGGGATGAATATAATATCTAGAACCAGGAGCCTCATAGAGAATAGACTGGATCAGATCATCAAGCCGGGGAATGTAAATATGGCCTGAAATCTCAAAATACCCTCAGAATCCATAGTGTGCCTCCTAGACTCACCACTAATCACCTGGTCAGGAAGAAAGTACAACTTGTTATCTTCATACTGATGATCAAGAATTTGCTCAATTAGGGAGGACCTTGCCTCCACACACACCAAGACTCTCGCTGGATCCAAGATAAAGAGTCGAAATATCAAGTTGGCTAAGGACTGAATGTCCCGTGCCATAGGCCTCTGAGAAATTGATATACATGCCAAACTACCCATACTCACCACCTTGTGACTCAAGGTATCCGCCGCCATATTAGCCTTACTCGGATGATATAAGATGGAAATATGATAGTCCTTTAGCAACTCCATCCATTTGCACTGGTGAGAATTAAGCTCCCGCTGGGTCATAAGATGCTAAAGACTACGATGGTCGATGACAATCTCATAACGTACACCATACAAGTAATGCCTCCAAGTCTTGAATATGAAAACTATCGCCACCAACTCCAAATCATAAGTGGGGTAGTTGGGCTCATGCACCATAAGCTGTCTAAAAGCATAGGCAATGACACAACACTGCTGCATCAAAACACATCCAAGACCAACACCGGAAGCATCACAAAACACTGTGAATCTCTCACCCTCAACTAGAAGAGGTAACACAGGGGCAAAAGTAAGATAATCCTTGAGCTTTTGAAAGCTCAACTCACACTTCTCGGACCATCGGAAAGGAACTTTCTTCCGAGTCAATCTATTCATAGGGGATGATATGGTAGCAAAGCTCTTACAAAACACCTATAGTAACCCGCCAAACCAATAAAACTGCAAAATCATTGAAATCTTAGTCGGGTCTACTATAATACCTGCCTTGGACACCACGTGTACGAGAAAAGATACTGGCTCAAGCCAAAACTTACACTTGGAGAACTTGGCAAAATGTACATGCTCGCGCAAAACCTTGGAGCACAATCCTCAAGTGTTGTGCATGCTCCTCACAACTTCTCGAGTATATAAGAATATCATTAATGAATACAATAACAAAGGAGTCTGGATAGGGTCTGAACACACAGTTCAATAAGTCCATAAATACGATGTGGGCATTAGTCAGCCCAAAAGACATCACCAATAATTCATAGTCACTATAATGAGTCCTGAAAGTTGTCTTCGGGATACCCTCATCCCGAATCCTCAACTGATGATAACTAGATCTCAAGTAAATCTTAGAAAACACTATTTCACCTTAAAGCTTGTCAAACAAATCATCAATGCGAGGCATAGGATAATAGTTCTGCATCATCACGTTATTAAAATGCCTATAATCAATATACATACGCATAGAACCATCTTACTTCTTTACAAATAGAATAGGAGCACCCCATGGGGACACACTCGGTCGAATAAAACCCTTACCAAGAAGATTCTGAAGCTGAGAATTCAGTCCCTTAAGCTTGGCAGGAGCCATATGTTAGGGTGCCATAGAAATAGGTCGGGTGTCAGGCTCAAGGTCAATAGCAAACTCAATCTCACGGTCAAGGGGAGTACCAGACAGATTGTTAGGAAATACATCAGGAAACTCACATACAATAGGAATAGAGTTAGGCGTTGGACTCTCTACACGGGTATAACATATATAAGCAAGATAAGACTTGCAGCCTCTCGATATAAGTCTCCTAACATAAACATAAGAAATAATCCCCGTCGGCTCATGACTAACCGCTCCCTGCCACATGACTAGGGGTATGCCAGGCATGGCTAAGGTAACAGTCTTCGCAAAATAATCCATGACTGTATGATAGTGAGCCAACCAGTCCATGCCTAGTATTACATCGAAATCCAGTATATTAAGAACAATAAGATCAGCATAAGTATCAACATCCCTAACTTTCATAACACATGATCTGAACACTTGATCCACTACTAAAGAATAACCCACGATAGTAGATACGGGCAATGGCCAAGATAATAAATCACTAGTCAAATCTAACCGTGGTGTATAATAAGAAGATATATAAGAATAAGTGGATCCAGAATCAAATAAAGTAAGAGCTGACTTGTGGCATATCAAAATCGCACATGTAACTACAACATTCGAAGTCTCAACCTCGGGCCTAATAGGTACTGCATACAACTGACCACGCCCACCACCTGACTGGGCACCTAACCGACCTCGTGTCTTGCCTTCCTCAGTACCACCTTGAGCACCCTGGTAACCACCTTTACGACCTCGTAAACCACCTATACCTAAAGGAGGAATTGCCCTAATAGAAGTAGCTTCCTGGGCCGAAGCAACCATCACCCTATGACTAGGGCTCTCTCTATAGAAATGAACAGGAAGACCATAAGTAAAACAAAACTCACAAGAAGAACCAGAACTCACAAATCCAGCTGATCCGGCATAGCTACCACACCTAGCATGGCCCACAGATGAACCTCTCATAGACTGATCACCTCCCTTACTAGGCCGCCCACTAGAAAGAAACTGATCCCCATCAGCTGTCTAAAGAGTTACCTAAACTAGTCAACTCTGAGGATGACAAAATAGATGCAGAGGATGTCTAACATAAGAAATACCACTCCTACATCGGGAACTACCATGGCTCCCACCAAATCTACCCTGGAATCTAGGCCTCTTATCATGGCCCTCACGACTCTCCCTGTGTATCTCCTTCATCACTTTAGCATGTTCAGAAACCTTAGCAAAAGTCCTACCTGTAACAACTAGACTCTGAGTAGCCATCCGAATAGGGAGTCTTAACCCTCTGACAAAGCATCGAACCCTCTCATACTTAGTGTCCAAAATAGAAGTCTCATATTTGGACAACTCATGAAAATGAGCCTCATACTCAGTGATTGTAATGGAGCCCTGCTTCAGTCTGGAGAACTGATCCCTTAATCGATCTTTAAGATTATGCGGCATATACTTTTCTAAGAGCATCTCAGAGAACTGAGTCCATGACAAAGGAGGAGATCCAACAGGTCTAGAATCTGTGAAACCCCTCTACCAGTGATGGGCAGACAAACTCAACTAAAATATGATGTAATCCACACCATGAGTCTCAACAAGACTGAGCATGAAGACTATCCCCACAAGCAGTAAGAAACTCAAATGGATCCTTCTAGAAGCACCAGAAAACCTAGATAGAGTCAAGCTAAAAAATCTACCAAATATCTTACGCTCATCAGCAGATCTAGCAGGTTGGGTCATAACTGGCGGCACGGCTACCGACTGAATGACTACTGTGCATAATCTCAATGCTGGGAGCTGCAGCTGCAGGCTGCTCCCCGATCCCAAAAGTATGCACACCATCAGATGGGACACCACCAACTATACTCAGTATCTGAATCAGGGCATCTCTGAGCAATGAAGAAGGAATAAAACCTGGTAGGGCCTGGTCACCCTGGCCCACCACTGGCTGTGGCAGAGAAATCTCTGGCTCAGGTGCGGGGATAGGTCTCGGGGAAGGCGACCTATCTCGGTCCTTAGATAGAGATACATCACGAATCTATCCTCGACGTCTAGGTTATTTACAAATAGGAGTAGAATTCCTGGGCCCAATCTCGGAACTCACACTGCGCATAGGGGCAACGCATCTCCTCAATATCTGCGAAAGAGTAGAGTCAAGAAAATATACTACAAACCAACTCACACTCTTAGCATGATATAAATGAAAACAAATGAAGAACTCCTAAGAATGTCACATAGCCTCCTGAAGATAGGAAACGGACGTCAATGTTCTAATCCGCAGGACTCTATTAGACACTTTCTGTTGTATCAATAATATCGGAGAAACCTAGGCTCTAATACCAATTTGTCACGACCCCATTTGGAATCATGATAGAACTTACTACATCCCACCGGTAGGTAAGATGATACCATCATTTGGAGGTATAGAAATGGGATACCTCGGTAAGAACTTCCAACATGGACTCTATATATGAACACAATATATAACAACAATATTTCACATCTAAGGAAAACCAATATTCAAACACAAACTCCACATCCTGATAGTATTAATACAAGAGCTTTTAAATTTAACAAGAGGAATTTACAATCCCAGAATCTAAAATATCTTAAATAATCTCACACACTTGTCTCAAAATCAAAATACAAATAAGGAAAGAGGGAAAAAGGGTAACTCGATCTCCAAGGGCTCACCTTGTCTCCGAATAGTTAACTCACATGAACTAGCTCAACGGTTGTAATTAGAACCTGTGTCTTCACCAAAAAGGTACAGAAGTGTAGTATGAGTACCAAAACACGGGTATTCAGTAGCAATCATCAACCAACTGAGCTCAAATATAATGTAAAGACGATATAAAGTAAGACAACAATCTTAAAGTAAAGGGATAAGATTGAACCTGAATCTGCTTTGATACCACTGTAAAAATATCTATACTACTAAAGTAATAACATGACATACTATCTCTATATACTCTATAATATCCATAACAATTGAGTATCATTTCAAAAACGTAAATCCATATACACAATCGCAAAGCATCTACTTGGCATAATCATCATCAACCATCTTTAGAACATAAACACAAGAACTTACCATGATGTCCCATACTGTCGGGAAGTACATGAAAGAGAGTACAACAAAGAACTCATCACGGCATCTCATACCGTCGGAGAGTACACAATAGACGATCTAACAACAACTAATCACGACGTCCCATACCACGGGAGAGTACGCCAAAGAATACAACCAATTATACAATAAAACATAACTAATTCTTCAATTTACCAAAAACCGTGGGTAGCAAAACCCCGCCATGGCTCATTATTGAAATCCACTTCTAAATACCCATACCATAATTCAACATAAGAAAGGCAACATTGTCGGCATAGGCATGTAATCGTTAATTTTATAATTCAGTGTAAAATGCCGCAAAGTCTATACTAATTAACCTTATTTTTCAAAAAGTCAAAAGATTACAAGTCTTAAAATCACTAGTCATCAAATTGGGGAAAAAACAAGCCACCCATAGTATAGGTTATTCAACTATCATAATGTAATTCTTTAACTAGCATCATCATGACATGAGTTATCAACTAAGTCATCTCAACTTCACATGTTAGGAGATAATTTAACTAACCATAACGCAATACAAGATCCATCATCACTAAGCATGCCACAACCTTAAGGACTAGTTTCCATATTTTAATCAAGTAAAGTCCACCAACTAGTTTACTAGGTTTCTAGGTTTCAAATAACAATCATATATCTTAGAAGTAGCTAGTTATCACATAAACAACCTTACTAGGCAAGATTTCATAATATAACCTCTTATTCAAGTCAGGTATATATATTAGGTTATCCCTTGAATTTTTTTATTCAAGTTTACACATAACACTAAGACTTAACTCAATATTAGGCACATATTTCCTCCAATAGCTAATTTAGCATCAACAAGGTTCGCACCACTTATATAGTGAATTGGAACAAGAAATGAATAACAATTTATTACGAGAGACCTCAAAATTCAAGCACATAGGTGGTTGGCCCACACGGCCTAACCTTACAAATATCAATGCATATAAGTAAATTTGCCCCACACGGCATCATAATATTTTTACCTCTTCCAAATTTATCGGGTAGCATTATAATATCAACATTTTTCTCCGAATTCATCGGGCATCATCATAATATCACACATTCCTTCGAACTCAAACTGGGCATTATCATAATATCACATATTCCTCCAAACTCGAATCGGGTATCATCATAATATCACATATTCCTTCAGACTCGAACCAAGAATCATCATAATATCATACTTCGAATATAATATCATATATCCACATTTATAGCCAAACCAATAAGCATACACAAAAGATCACAATATATAAAAAATATGGATGTGGGATAACACTTGCCCTTTTACCTTACTAATAAGCTTCACATGTAATATGAGCATCAACAAGAGCTTGAGTATTTGTCAAACATGCACAGTAATCACTTAACAAGGGTATTCAAGTCACAATCATAAGATAATCCGATAATCAAGTGTAACCATCACAACTCCACATATGTATATAACTTAGACAATCACCACGTATCTAGGTTGCTAAGCATTTACTTAATTCAAGCTTAAGGGTGGTCAAGTCCCACTCCTAAATCCCGAGAATGCCAAACATAGTAACACATGTCTAGCTTCTACCCGAAATTAGGCTAAGTCATCCATAATCATTATCAATACCGCAATTTAGCACCGCGAAACCGATATCACCATAGCATAGTTATATAGTTACTCATTCTCTATTTCATTGATGAACTCCAAGTCTAATTTATATTAGCTAATCTCCATATCCATAAAAGACCAGTTTATAAGTATTAGTCATTTTTTTTGAGATAACTAGTTGCACTAAAAGTCTAGACCTAGCATGGTCCAAATCTTAGAACCAGACCTATTTTTCTTGGTAACTACAGTCTTAGTTCAGCATTAGAAGCTATCAGCATTTACAACAAGAAACGGCAGGAAACATAGTAATTCTTATCAGTCCAAGGTGTAATTCTTCTTTACCAATTAAGAACCCTTCTAGATTCAACGTGTTTTGGAGTTTCTCAAGCCAATTTAACATGCCATTAAATTGTTTTGTACAAGTAAATATCCTTAGTGGTGCAACAACAATAAAATGAAAGATTCAGGAATTGTACACATACTTCACAGTTCACTAGTAGGAACCTAAAATAGACAGTAATGACACATTGAACCACATGAATTTTTCTTCCACGGAAGACATAAAAACATACTCTTAAGGTTAGCCAACAACATCATTCTCAACTATCGTCTAAATTCCCCACCCAATATCGCAAGATATCAATGATTATATTACAAACAAACTCAATCTATACTATGGGTAAGTCTAACCTACCTTGAATCCAAGCAACTCACGAACCAATGAGCTTTTCCTTTCCTTTTTGAGAAGCTTCCCCTTCCACAAGCTATGCTACCAACAATACAATCTAAGCATTATAACAAGAATGAAAATACCCATTATAGCACCATTGTGCCATGGGTTTCAAATGGATACAAAACCTCAATTGGGTTTTACCCTTGGAAAGAAGTTTCCAAGACCAACCTATAGCCTAATTATCTTTAGGGAGTTAAAACTCTCAAGTAATTTGAGTCAATCAGTCAATTTTGGGGCTACAATTGACCCACAATGATTTAGGATTTTGAGTCAAGAAACCATGAAATCAATATTAAATTAGAGGAATTCTTACCTTAGATTTATAGTAAAAGGATGGATTACACAAGTTACTAAGCTCCTAATCAACCCAAAAGACCAATTTTTTGAGCCACCAATCTCCTATGGCTTCTGGGTTTTAATACAAATGAAGAATGCCTAAATTCTACCAAAAAGACACCTTTTATATGATTTTAGATGGGCCTGCAAGGTCAAAACTTTTTTTTGATCTCCCGGGCTCATTCGGACTCCATTTTTCTCAAACACACTATGTAACCTCACTAAATTCAACATTTTGGATGCATTGGTGAAGTTGGATTTTCTATCCGAGGTTATTTAAGCCACTTATGGGTCCCACACCCATATATTTTGATTTTTAAATTTTTGACTAATGGGTCAAAACGAGCTTGGGTGCCATGGGAACCAAACCAAGGGTCTATCTTTTCTAAAATTGATACTACATAGCTGCTGGCACAGTTGAATTTTGCATCCAAAAATATTTTACTGAATTTTTTGCTCGGCGGCCATTTGGAATCGACGAAGACTTCAAATTGGAAAAGTGGTTCTAAAAACCAAACGAACCACCATGTAATCGAACTATTGGTTCTAGCAAGTCACTAATCACTTGAGATGGCTATGGAGGAGCTCTATCGGTTAAAATAAGCAATAACATGACAAATGACCTGAAAGGTCATTATAATTACACACGAAAAATGTGGGAGCACCGCACGGAGACATACTAGGGTGATAAAACCCTTATCTAGAAAATCTTTCAACTATTCCTTGAGTTTTTTCAACTCATCCGGAGCCATTCTATAGGGAGGGATGGAAATAGGATAAGTGTCCGGAGGAAGATCAATCCCAAAATTGATTTTTCTATCAAGAGGAATACCAAAAAGTTCATCAGGGAACATCTCAAGAAATTCACAGATCTCAAGGAAAAATTGCAAGGAAGGACCTTCGGATCTAGAATCCTTAGAGTGCACTAGATGATAGAGAATCCCCTTGGAAATCAATTTTTGGGTTCTAAAGTATGAAATGAACCTTCCCTTATGCACTAGGGAACTTCCTCCCCACTCAATCACCGACTCATTACAAAAGTGGAAACTGACCCTTTGGGTCCAACAATTAAGAGATGCATAGCTCGAATGCAACCAATCTGTAACGCCCTAATTATCTGAACCAAAATGCTACACGGTGCTCATGACCCCGAGGGACTACAAGCTAACCCATGACTGATATCTGTACCTGTACACTATATAATATAACATAAAATACAAAAATATGAACTAAAATGCCATAAGGTTCAATACTGAAAATAATCTGAATAATAACAATGTCTGAATAAAGTGGATCAGAATACCACACAAAACCAAAATATTGAATAATTATCTCCACATTTGAATCATTCGTCCCCGAATAAAACTTGACAGACTGAGAATACTGATAGACTGAACTTACTTAAAGGACATGAATTTTGAAATATGACTATATGGATAGAATTATTGACATGCTGAAAATTCATACTGAACATACATATTTGATGCATGATTATTTGACGAAATTCTTATACTGAGCATGCATAACTGATGCATGAAATACTTGACTGAGCAGTTCTTATGAATGGATAACTGGATACACTAATAAGCTTAGATTCTACTACTGAGCATGCATATCTAATGCATGAATACTTGACTGAACTGACTCTTAAATGGTTGAATGAATATATACTGATAACTGGTACTAGCTTTATGAGAAATAATTGGACATGCAATTGAATGTGTTTAAAGACATGAAACAATGGAGAAATTATGGGGTATCTTCCCCTTGGGACTTTATGTCCCTCTAAGAAGGCTTACTTTACTGATACACTGGGGCAATACACAGGGCATCTACGAATTGGATCATGACTGAACCTCGGGAGTCCGAAACTAATGCATATCATGAAGATAAAAGATTCATACATACCTAAATCTATATGAAGAAAACTTTCTGGATCATGACGAGTCTGAAGTGAATAGAGTCGGTTCTGACGTTGACCACTATTGGTACTAGGAGTGGCGCCCTGCTGACGTGAATCTCTACCTTTCTTGGATCTGCATACACCTAGATGGTTTTTTCCACACTCTTTACAAAGTGGATAAGTGCACTCACTTCTAACACTACTCTGGGATTTAGAGCCTGGCGCCCTATCATGACTGATATTTCCAAAATTTGGTACAGGCACAGTAGCTGAAGATGAAGCTGGGACTGAAGTCTTCTAACTATAGTGAGAACGATTACCACCCTATGACCAAACTTGAGAAAAACTATAACAACCTATTTTGAATCTCTTATTAGATCTCTCCCTTTACTTAGATTTATCTGCCTTTATCTACTATGCATCATTAACCTAGCAAGATCCATGTCTCAATTGAGCATAGCGGTTCTACACTCCTTCAACACCAACCCAAACACACCAGCCACAAACTTACTCATACTCACTCTAAGGTCATCTATCAAGTCAGGAGCATACTTATCTAACTGGTTGAACTTAGGACAATACTCCTTCACGGTCATAGAGCCCTGTGTTAGGTTTATAAACTCTTTTACCTTATCTTCTCTCATCTCTAGCAGGAAAAACTTATCTAAGAAGGCATCCTAAAATATCTGCCAAGTCATAGGAGTTGCATCTTCCCCTCTACTCTTCTTCCATAATACTACCCAATCATGCGCAATATCTTTCAACCTATAGGATGCTAATTCCACACTTTCCTTCTCTGACACATACCTAATATGGGTGATCTTCTTTACCTCTTCTAGATAAAGCTGTGGGTCCTCACCTGCTACTGACCCAAAGAATTCTGGTGGGTTCATTCTCATAAAATTTTTGATCCTGGCTGCGGCTGAATCTCCATCTTACTGAGGTGAGGCTGCAGCCTAATGATTACCCTAAACATTAGTGGTGAAAGCTTAGGATAGCAACTGAAAAGCTGCCTGAAACTCTGCATTTGACACATACTCATTCAAAGGATCTACGGGCTGAGGTGGCTGATTGTCATTCCTACAGGCATTATCTCTGTGAGGATGCATGTTCTGCAAATGAAAGAGGAATAAGGATTAGACTGAGAGTTCAACTTGTGCTTTATGCTCACTAGCACGACATGAATACTGAAAGAAGGGAAACTATTCCTAAAACATCTTATAGCCTCCTGTACATAAATATGGCGCGCAACACACCCATGTAGAAGACTCTACTAGATGAGGATTTCAGACTTCCTAGAACTCTATTGAACCTTAGGATCTGATACCAAGTTTGTAATGCCCCGATTATTTAAACCAGAATGCTATACGGTGCTCATGACCCTGAGGGACCACAAGCTAACCCATGGTTGATATCTGTACCTGTATACTGCATAATATAACATAAAAATGTAGAAACATGAACTGAAAGGACATAAGGTTCAATACTGAACATAATCTGAATAATAACAATGTCTGAGTAAAGTGGTATCATAATACCAAAACAAAACCAAAATACTGAATTCTGAATCAAGTTTGTAATTTAGTCTGAAACCCTCTAACTATCTGAAGTAGGGAGTGGAAGGAATACGTCTCCAAATAACTCTCGACTACTGAAAGCCAAACTAAAATACTAAAGTAATAAAGTAGTAATCATGTCCTTTATGACTACTGCAATCTGTAATACTACTGCTGCTCTAGAACTCGTGCCTCTGAACCTGTGGTTTAACATAAGAGAAAGCACCATAGCACAAATGCATCAGTACATTCGAATGTACTGAGTATATGAGTGAGGTAGGCTAAATACAAAGGGGTTTATATGCATGAACAATGCGGACTAATATGAACATGAGAATACATACATGTATAAGTAACTGAAATTGAACTCATAGTGATACTAACTACTGAGTCTGAATACTGACAACATAAGTTTACTGATACTGAGATACTGAATAGATAAACGACTATGCCTAATAGTTCAAATTATAAAAAAATGGTCTGATTAACTGTATCTAAACGTCCTAAACTGAATATTGATTTCATAAGCTATGACGACTGATATAACTGTTATGTCTATAATGATCAGCCTAACAGATGTAACTGATACTGAGCGACTGTATCTGAAATTCTAAATCTTCTAATAATGATTAAGAATGACTAAGCTTGAGATCAGGCCTAACTAACGGGTGATCTCTGGAACTGATATTGAGAATACTCAACTGAATCTGAGACTGAGATCAAGCCTATATGATAGGTGACCTCTATAAGTACTGATACTGAATAACTTTATGTTATAATAAGCCTATCTAGCGGGTGGTCTATGAATTTTTCGAACTATTTGAGTTCCTTACTAAGATTGATGACTGTATCTGACAGTCCTGGTTTCTGAGTTCTACTCTGAAGACTGATACTGACACTGCAACTGTGGTAGTTCTCACTTAACTGACATGTCCCAAATCTGAGCTAGTTGGGTCTAACCTGTAACCCCAGCTGGAAGGGTGTCAATACCGTGCCATGGGTAAAGACCTCTCTGGTCAATCCTATCTGACGGGTGACCCTCGTAGGAAGTCAAGCTTAAGGCAGTATAATAGTCAAGCCTCTCTGACGAATGACAAGCCTTTTTCTGATAGGTGACTCCTACATCCTACGCTGGCTATGCAGTTTTGGAAATCTGGGATTGCTCCTAATGACTCTCCCTGCACTCGCTCGGTACTAGATCCTACTCCCAACTAAAGACTCTGAACTAATTTTTAGAACTTGTACTTGAACTGAACTGAAGCTGTTACTGAGTTTCTTAGTTGACTGAGCTGACTGAGTTCACTTAGTTTCGTTATTTGACGGAATACTACTGAATCTATTATCTAACTGAATGATACTAAGTTCTGAATTGACTTCTTAAATGCTACTGAGATCTGAGCTGAGTAATGAACTGAAGTTGGAATGATAACAATACTTAGATTACTGAGATTTCTTAAGTTCTATAACTGTCTGAGAGTTCTGAATTTCGTAACTGACTTAGTTCTACTGATCATAGCACGACTGAGATTATCTTGAGACTGACTCAGCTCTAGGCACATAGCTATATTTTTCAGGTACAAGTACCCCCAGGACTCGATGGAAGAAGACTGACAGACATGATACTTCTTGATTATAGGAATAGAATCCTCAATTCATAATACCATAAATAGAGGATTTCATACTACACATGATTCTCAACATCTTATACATAAAAGGGAATGCGTATAACATGTAAATACTTGCATGATTCCAATTTCATGAGCATTCCATATCACAACAATAATACATAACAATTAGCATGGAATTCATGTTAAGTCATAAGGAATAGAGCATGGACTTGTCATGTAAGCATTATTGAGTCATGAAAATATGGTTTTTATCATTCTAGGCATTTTATCAAACACCTTTCATGCACAACTTTGGGCATAGGTATACTTATCAATTTAACAATCTAAGTCACCCAAAGTCATGGATTTCATATAAAATGCTCACATACTTCATGAAAATACATTAAGATACTACCTTGAAACCCAAATAACAACCATCAACATGGAAAAAATCATACCACAACAAGATAATAACAATTTATTATTTAAAACTTGATTCTTGAGCTCCATGGATGAACACTACGCATACCTTAGTGATTGAATCTTGAAAGAGAATTGACCTTTCTTGAATGTCCTTGGATTGGGAATCTTAAATCTTGAATATCTTGTGGAGAGTGTGATGGGATCTTGAAGTTAATTGAGAAGAAACCCTATGTTTGTTCTTGGGAACAAAGAGAATTAAGAGATTTTGAAACTAAATACCACTAGCTAAATACGTGTTTTTGGTGTTTTATGTCATGGGGGTAACATTTAGGGTGAGGGAAAAAGACCAAAATACCCCTACAAAATTACTTCCTAGTTGCTAAAATTATCAGCTGACGACCAAGGCTGATAAGCCGTCAAATCTGTGATAGCCCGTCAGCCCAGGTCGTCACCTGGGAGCTAGAATTTTTAGGTTTCAATTGTGAAATTATTATACTTCATTGACCTTTTATATTATGCAATAGTTCAAGAGTAGTTCAATGCGCATTATTTTCGTATTCTAAACCAATTTCACAATATGGGGTTGAGTTCATTACCAATTCAATTGTCAATATTCACAAAATTTGGGGATATCATAATCTCCTAGTTTATTCACCATATTCATGCATCAAACTGATTCAAACCCACTATTTAAAACATAACCGATGCATATACAAACATAAAACATCACATAAACAACAATCATTCAAAACCCACAACCTATGTTCAAAACCCAATATCAAAACCATATGAATCGTACTTTAAAACACATGCTTTTAACAAAATAACAATTGGGGAAGGGTAAAATGCCTTAAATGCCTAAGATTATGGCGGGAATTCAAGCCTTGAAGTTCTCTTTGGCCCTCTTCTTGGAAACCCTAAGAATGGATGCTTAAGAGACTTGAGAGAGAAGAAAAAATGTTTAGAGTGTGTTATTGATGAAAATAGGGCGCCTAGTATATTTATAGACCGTGGGTTATTATTTGGATAAGAGGGAAATGTCTAAAATACCTCATCAAAGGCTAAGAAATAAACCGTTAGGCATTACGGGTCTCATAACGACTCATCACAATTTATTACGACTCGTCTCTATGAGTCGTTGTCAAGATAGTGTCACCAGGAACACACACACTGTTGACCTTATGACTCATACACCATGGCTCGTAATGGGACACTACGACGCGTAGGGTAGTCGTAGTGTCCCGTTGTAGTCAACGCAGAAATCATTTGAGTATACACTGGACATCCTACGATTTGCATACAACAACCCATAATGAATCCTCATGACTCGTAGTGAGTGTCCCACCCCTATTTTTATCGCCTCATCCCCGCTATGGAGTTGGTTTTAGAGAAAATGAGTTTTTACAATTAAAGTGACATTTTGAAAAGGAATTATTTATTTTATAGAGTCGCCACTTGGAATTGAGTTTGGATGTTTCATGTCACCTTATTGAATCCCAAATCAAAAGGAAATGACTCTTTTCTTTGTTCTACGAATTAGAAATCCAGATAAGGAATTCTGTTGACTGAGGGAAAGGTGTGAGGCACCCTTCGAGTCCCGTGGTTCTAGTATGGTCACTTTATTGACTTACTTCTGGCTTAAATTAATCTCTTGAATATATGGTATTTGTTAGCCTAAAAGTAACTTCTATCTCGCTTTTATTTTATTTTAAATTAAATTATCTTATTATATTAATGTGTGGCCTACTGATAACAGTACTTTTCGATCATACCACAAGTTTTGATATACTTCTCACGCCGTTGAGGTATTTATGGATTACTCCTATTTTTTCCAATTCTGAATAAGATTCTAATATATTTAACATCCACCAATCTCCATTAAATCGGCTTTAAAATGACATATTAATCTTAGCATAACAAATGGTCAGTAGCAGGGCTTTCCAACTTTATCGTTAACTTTATCTCTTTTATGTTAAATCTTAATTTCTTTGAGGTTAAGAATCTAACTCGTTCTTTTATGAGTTCACTTCCTTATAATTGGTTTTTCCTCTCTTTTATTTTATTAATGTAACGATTTTTGAATTAGCCTGCAACTCGCCTCTCTCCCTCATAAAATTACTTTGGGCCTTAAACCCATCTAGACCACAAAATATTTTGGAAAAAATACATAAAGGAGCATGCTTAAGTATTAAATTACAAAATATAGCAACACTTTTATCAAATTACATTTTGTAGCATATGTATTTGTATGTATTTGTATTTTTGTAGCAACAGTTTGCAAAAATGCAAAATACATATCGATAAGAGCAATAAAAATTATATGTATTTGTATTTCTATAGCAACAGTTTGCAAAAATACAAAATACAACTTGCTATATTATGTAATTATGAAACTATTGCTATGAAACACATAATTAAGGGGATAAGTATGTTATTTCTAAATTTTGCCCAATATTTTCTAGCTTAAGAAACTAACGTCCCATGTCTACAACCCATTCAAGGAAAACAGTAAAGAACAAGGTCAAAAAAAAAAAAAACGTCCAAGACAATTTAAAGATAACTCGATATTAGCCAAAAGAAGGAATCAAGACATGACTAGAATATTAACTAAAGATAAACCAAATTCTTGAATCATTTATCTAGTAAAAATAAAACCAAAACCGACAAACAAAAGTACGATAAACATGCTGCCAATGAACAAATTCATACCTAACTTTAAATTCATTTTTTTAAGATATTGCACCTCTTTCTAATATGAAATTAAAGGAGCTTGGTACTTTAACACTAAAATTTTACTCATTTACCACGTCAGCAATACAACAGTGTAGTTAAATTGTTGAACTAAACACCCCATTATAATTCACAATCCACCAAATCCACAAATAAACTCACGCCGAGTCTATGGTATTTTACTATTAATTTGACACAAAATTAAAGTTACTATGACGCCCAAAAGGACTTTCAGCACACTTAATCAATATCAACTAATATAAATATGCAAACTTTGGAATTATTTTAGGTGAAATCATTGAAATAAAGTCATCGGAACTTGATTATTATATAAAAACAACTGAGTAAAGACTAGAAATGGGCATTTCGTAGACAAAAATTTCCTTTATTTGATCAATGATTGAAGCTTTTGAACAAGGTTTCATTGAAATTGGAGCATGCCGATCGGAAACCTCAGAACAACTACATACTATTTATTTCCAAGGATAGCAATAACTAACTATTAGGAGTCACAAACTCGAGAAACGCAAACAAAGCCCTTAAGTCCAACCTTTTCTCTCACATTCTCCCTCTCTATTTTCTTTTTTGTTTTTTTCTAATTCATATGTTGTAGCCTTCAAAGTTTTTTTTCTCTCTCTATCTGCTTAACAAATCTGTGGTCTAAAAATTACATGAATCTACATGCATGCAAACTCATATACAACCTGTAATATATATATATATATATTAAAAAATGCCAAATTACCAAACATGCATACACAAGTACTAAGAAGATGGAAAAGAACTAACTTATGCATCGAAATGAAATTAAAAGAAGGAAAAAATAATGACACTTTTAAGAATTATATATGTAAATATAATGGAATGCAGTTCATAACGAATGGAATCACGCAAGCTATTTCATTCATTCTTCGATTCAAGATAAAATCGATAAAATAAATAGTACAAGATGAGATAAAAATATGTACGACAAATTAGACAAAGTATAGAAGCAAAAATATAGTCACCGAAAATTCGAATAGAGACCCGAACTCAACTCGCCACTTCCTTTTCGTGCTTTTCTAATGATTTTTCTTCTTCTGTTTCTGAGTGTTCTCTAAATTTTGTTCCTACTTCTCTTTCCCTTCTTTCTGGTTTCTCTCTTTCTTTTTGTCTCCCTTTTTTTTTAATTTTTGCTTTGTTTTTTCTTTCTTTTTTTTTTGCAATTTTTTTTTCTCTCCTTTCTCTTCTATCCGTAAAACTGTGCATTTTGGTGTTAATATAAGAGTGTGTGTGCATATATGTGTGTTTGTGTGAAGGAGTTGGAGAAGTTAAGTGGAAGTGGGATGGTGGGAGGAGGTTGAGTGAAAGAGAGATTGTGGGAAGAGGTTAGGGTAGTTCAGAATTTGACTTGATCTTCTTCTTTTTTAATTAATAATTTAAATAAAATAAAAATGATAACATTTATTTAAAACTAATACACTATGGATAAATTAAGTAGTTAGTCTTAGAAATATGACTAAGGAAATATTAATATCACTAGATTATTTATTTAAGATTTAAAAGAAGAGAACAAATATAGTTTAGTCAATTCTCTTTTTCTAAATAAATAAATAATAAAAATAAAAACTTATTTAAAATGTGACTATTTTTTGTAGTTTTCAAAAATTTTAAAACAAACTTTGTAAAAATATGATGAAATTAAAATATTTAGTTGAGACCTAAAAAAACATAGTCAAATGCTAAAATGGCATAATACCTTAGATTTTGGTAAAAAATTAGGTGTTTACAGTGAGTCACTCGTACTCAGAGCAGAAGACTTTGACACACACACACTGATCAGGCTATGATTTGGGTCCAATGACTCGTCATGACTCCCTATGACTTGTAGGGTAAGTCATAGTTAGGACAGTGGGAATAAAATTATAAAAAATCCTCAGAGATCAACACCTGAGATGTTTCAACTACATTGCATTTTTTCATTATGAAATGCTCTGTAACTCTCGCCTTAGAGTCAAGACATAGCTCACAGTCCATCAAAAAATAAGTTATGCCCCATGGATAAGAGTTGACACGACTACAGTGTATTGATTTATGAGATATTCTATAACTCTTTCCTTAGAGGCAAGAGTTTGACTAAGGGATTTGAAGCAATAAGTTACGCCCTATGGGCAAGAGTTGACACTACCATATTGTGTTTTAATTTATGAGATGTATAGCTTTTGCCTTACAGTAAAAACTTAACCCAAAAACTTTCAAACAACAAGTTACATCCCATAGGTAAGAGTTGACACCATCATATTATGTTTTAATTTTTTAAGATTCTCTTTAACTCTTGCCGTAGAGGCAAAACTTAGCCCAAAGACTTTTAAATAAGTTACTCCCCATGGGTAAGAGTTGACATTACCACACTGTGCCTTGATTTATGAGATGTTTTATAAATCAACTACTTTGAAATGATAAGTTATGTCCTATGAGTAAGAGTTACCACTACCACATTATGTCTTGATTTATGATATGTTCTGTAACTCTTGATTTAGAGGCACAGCTTAGTCTAAGGACTTTCAAACAATAAATTATACCCCTATGAGGAGGAGGAGAATTATTCGATATGTCACCGATGTAAAAAGTGGTGACAAAGTTTGATGACTGGGAAATGGCTGGTGGAGAGGAGGAAATGATAGTTAGTATTGGTGAACCATTACCGAGAGTTGTGTTTGGTGGTGCTCTGTCTCTTCAGGAAGATACTGAAGCTACTTTTGATTTCAAACACGCTCTCAAAAAGTACGTGATTTACTGTGCTATTGCAATTTACATTACTTTATGTATAGTTTTTGTAGATAATATCTACATTTTATGTATACAATAGTGAATTAATTAAATTCAATTTAGGTTAGAAGATTAGTCAGATTGTTTCTTGTTAAACAAAATGTGATAAGTGAACGTAGGGAGTAGCATTATATCTAACTTCTACAATTTAGTTTGTTAGTGCACCTTATACATCAAATATGATAATTTTATATTTGAAATAGTGAATTAATATAATTCAGTTTAGTTTCGAAGATTGGTTAAATTGATTCTCGTGAAATGAAACAACAACAGCAACAACAACAACAAACCCAATTTATTCCCACATAGTGAGGTCTGAGGAGGGTAGAGTGTACGCATTCCATACCACTACCTCTAGAGAGGTAGAGAGGCTATTTCTGATAAACCCTCGTCCCTCATAAAATGAAACATGATAAGTAAAATAGAACGGAGGGAGTAGTATCTGTTGTTATTGTTGATTTTAAAGTATTGCTTTTGGTGTGTCTGTGTTTTATAATTATAGAAATTGAAGTCTTTTGTAAAACTTAATGGTGTTTGAGTGATTACTTAGTTGATTGATTCGATCGATTAATAAAGTTATAATTTTTAATGAACACGCCTCTCAAATGTTTGCTCAATCAATTTTTGTTCAGTAGAGTAAAATGGGACATATTGCAGCAAACTTTACAATGTTCAATTTAGTTACAAATATCATTTAAATTTACTCTAGTGAAACAGAACTTACTAAGTAAATGTGAAGAGTGATCACTCAGTTGATTGATTTGATTGACAAATAAAGTTACAATTTTAATGAACATGCTTTCTCAATTGTCTCCTCAAGAAAAAATTTGCTAATTAGGATAATAAGGGATGTGTTGTACTTGAAAACTTACAATGTTTGATTTGATGTTGTCTCATTTTAATGTAACTTCGATTAGCCTAATATGAACTGAACTTTTGAAAATGAGCTATCTTTTAAAACTTACAGTAAATAAGCACTGTGGGAGTTCATATATATTAATCATAAGGGGTTGAGGCATTTTTACTGTTCAGGGCTAGTGGATTAATTCAAAAAATAGGTATTTTCAACTTATTGTGTCATAAAATATCATTCTCATTAGTATTATAGTTGGGTGACATTGTCAGAGTCCAACTGCATTTTTTATGTGACAGTGTCAGTGAAGATAGAAACTTAAGTTTTGGACTTACAATAGATGAAGGAGATAATGAAAATGTTCTTGTCTATTTGGTTGTTGTTCTGTTCTTAATATTGGAATGTTTAGTCTTTTTGTAATACTTTCATCAATATATAACCTTTAGCCCCCAGAAGGCTTACATCTAGGATTCAAAAGGCTATTGGACGTTAGTTACGGTATATACTTCTCAATGTTACTCTACATACAGATGTTTATCTGTTCTAATAGATGATGTGAACAACTACTCACATAGTGTCAATTCTAAACTCTTCTTAAATTTATAGGGTATATTTGTCTGGATCTGCTAAGGAAGATGGTGGATCTCGTGTATCCGGCCCGAGCTCATCACCCTACTCCAAAGCTTGTGTTGTCAGCAAGACTGTAGTCACAAAGTCTGCACCGAAATATGCTATCAAGGCATTTAGGTTTCGAAATGAAACTCCTGCCGCTCAGGTTTTCTTCTTTGTCATTTATGTTGACATATTCTCTTAGTTTTCATATTCTATCTAGTGTTGTATGTTCATGTATTTAAAACTAGATATAATAATTTTTTCTTTTAATCCTTTAGTATAAACCCTTACTAGGAGTGAGGAACAGATATGAATATGTTCAATTTGAACAAGTGAGAAGATCCAATTAACAAAAACTGAACTAAATATTGTAGTTGCAACATAAAAAGTGGAACTACTGTATAATAAGTTGTCCCCTAATCCACTTGTGGCACCTCCTCAAACAAAGACTATGTTTTTTGGAATTGTGAGTGACTGTGAGAATTTAGAACTCTTTTTCCTTGTGAGTTTGCAGCGTGGATTGCCTCATTTGATTTTTCTTTAGGTATCGCTTTCTATATGTTGACATCTGCAGAGGAGATATATCTGAGTTGAGTCCAATACTGATTTGTAACATAGTTAGATTTCTTAAGAAGCAGCAACATTTCAATGTCAAGATAATCTTTGTGGTGTTAAGTGTATAGTCCCACTGTTATATCCAATTCTATTGTTTGGCGGATGGATGGTGTCATTAGGTTTATTCATTCACATTTTAGCTTGAGGCATGAGCATGAAGTAGCTTAGATGGATTAGGCACTGTAGATCTAAAAGTCCTTTGAAGTAATTTTTCATCCATTTTCTTGGATTTAATGATGTTGCATCTAAGTGGACACTCCTAATAACTTGATGAGCTCTTAGGAGTGTGGTCTTAGTAGTGTATGAGGGTTACGAGTGTGCCAGGTTTTGCTAATGTTGATCCCATTTCCCTCCTACCAGAGCATTGTTGCTTCAATTGCTTGTGACCCAAATGTGTGGAATGCGGTAATGCAAAATCCATCCCTTCAAGAATTCCTCGAGTCACAGAAAACCATTGAGAAATCTATGTTCTTGATTCTACTAAAATGTTTTCATAATGGTCAAGCTTCTTACTACAGTACCATTTTGGCAGGTGCATCATTTCCAGACTCGGATCACAAGATAGATGAATCCGTTGCTGATACTGATTCCTTTTCTCAGTCATCCTGAAGGAGTGCATCTTCCAAATCTAAGGTAGAAGAATCTAGATTCGGGAACTTTTTAACAGAATGTTACACGAACAGTAACACAAACTGTGGTTTACATGATGAACAACTTATCAGATTTCTTCAACAATCTCTTTGAAGGCAATAAGGTTTTCTTTAATGCTGATGGAAGTGCTAAGTTAGGCACTGTGGAGATGACATTGGGAGCATCTTTCATGGGCTTGATGGTCATCGTTATGATGGTGATTGTTTCAAAATGAAGTCAATCATGATGTATTTATAGTTACTGCAATTTGAATTCGTCGAAGTTACATGAGCAAGTGTTACAGTTTCTTCTGGAATTGGTATTGAGGGTTTTGTCGAGGGTTTTTGGCTGTGCAGGGCTGCCAAAGACTTGTTAAAGAGTTTTGTAAATAAAATAAAGTCATTATAGACAATGCTTATGTCTTAGTTTCTTGGTTTTGTCCTCTAAATGACAACAAAGTTAGATTTGTTACAGACATTATATACTTTAGGTACTTGTTACAGACACAAAATCCTCTGATTTGTCAACTCTCTTCATTATTGGCATCATGCTAATAAATTTATCCTTTAAGTAAATTAGTTTTGATGGCAGCGATAGCTGCTGTAATCTCTATAGTTTTGAAAATTTTCATCGTGATGTTAATTCTCTTCTCCTTGGATTGAAGAATATCGCGTGTGTATATGTTGTGCGCGCGCTAGGGTGTACAAGTGATACATCTTCCTAAAAATTTATGCTGCCAACACTGGGCTGCTATAACAGTTTAGTTTTATGCCACAGAAAGGTATAGTTTGTTCCTCTAGTGCTATGTATTTGAAATTTTCCATAGAAGATGTTTCGGTACTGTTGATGTCACATAAGCTGAACTTAGGGAGAAGACAACAAATATCAAATGCTTCATTTCCTTTGAATCTGTTGTATTTTATTGAACCATTGCATTCAAATGTGTGTTGTATTACAAGCTACGAAGCTAAGTTACAGAGATCAAATTATACAAGTATTTTATGGCACATATTGTACAAATAATTATAGCTGACCACCTTTGATGTCTAAGTTTAGCCTCTAGGGCAAGTGTTGTAGATCATTTGTCGAATCATTGCAGAATAAGTTAGTGTCAACTCTTGCCCATGAGGCATAACTTGTTCCTTTGGGATATAAAAATCTTGCCTCTTGGACAAGATTTATAAATTATCTACCAAATCATCACACACTAATCTAGTATCAACGCTTGGCCATGGGACATAACTTGTTCGTTTGTTGTATTAAGTTTTTCCTCTAGGGCATGAGCTGCAGATCATCTGCCAAGTTATTACACGCTAAGTTAGTGTCAAATCTTGCCCATAGGGCATAACTTGTTTCTTTGGGTCTTAAGTCTTGGCTCTAGGGCAAGTGTTGTAGATCATCTGTCCAATCATTGCAGAATAAGCTAGTGTCAACTTTTGCCCATGGGGAAAAACTAGTTTTGCATCTTTCCTTCAAGGTAAATTTTTATGTGTATCCCGTGGAATTATTCCCATCACATCTCTTGTTGGTATAGTCCTTCCCCGAATCCTATTAATATGATTTATTTTTACACATCAATATATAAGAAAATTTAACATGCTAAATAATCTTTATAAACAATCAATAAGAAAGTATTGAGTTAAATACTTCACCACAAGTTAAAAATTCATATAAATAAGAAGACATTCATGATTGAAAGTCAAAAATACTTGTTACTAACTAAAATAGGGATAAAAAAATCCTATTATAACTGCTATTTTGATCCAACTTCTCGGATAAAAAGTAAAACTAATCATGTTTTCTTATTTTTCATTCTGTATCTTCTTGCATATGGATGAATGATAGTGATAATTTGACCTGTTATGCCTGGTTCTTTTGCATCTCAAACATCTATAATTATTTCTTAAAAATTTTTTTCTACAAGGATATCTAGATGTTTGTCTTCTCCCAAGCAGAACCTCCTTATCTGGGGGTTTGTGATTAGATCCTTTATGCTATCTGGGACAATCCATGATGTTGTGCTTCCAACTGGTAGGATTTCTCCCTGGTATGTTTGTAGCCAAGACTGTCTTGAGAACCAATGAGAACAATAGCTAGACTTGTTCATATGTCTATTCTCTATCACTCAATTGCATGGTTGCATGGTATCTCATCTATTTGAAATACCACGCATTGACAAGTCCCAATCTTCAAGTCTACAATATATTCAACTCCTTCTTTTCTTACAACAAATCTTGTTGCATCAATTGGGTCTACCTGTATATAAAATGATAAATAAATGACAACTTCTAGTGAAATATCTAGTATATGAGCAGAATCGGGCATACAGAGCAATCAACCATACATAGGAGGAGAATCTTAAGGCAACAAAAAAATAGCTACAATCAATCATAGAACATCAAATCACAATCTAATATTGAACTAATCAAAAATCTAATAATAAGTGACCAATAATAAGGAGTAACAATTAAGGTTCTACTTCAAAATGGAAGAGAAGGGCCAATATAGGGGATAGTTAGAGTTTTGATGCTTGGTTTGGTCAGAAAAAGTGTAGAAGAAAGATCTGTCATCCAAGGAATGAGCTTTCAAAGTCAAATTGTAACATCCCGTATTTTGCTTGTACTTATTCTAATTATATAGAACCTTGTATGGTCTTATAGGATAGGTAACATGTGAGGTTTGTTATGCCGGTGTTAATGGCATAGATAGAATTATATATGCTGCCTGTGCAGTTTTTATGTGATGCGACCAAGTTAACGTCGATACAACTATTTAAACTTGGGTTGTAAGCTAGTATTTGAATTTGAAGTTTAAAGTGACCAAGTGCGTATAAGTATAAGGTTAGATTAAAGGGATTAGGAGATGAAAATGGAACAAAATATTGAGGTGCTTGCTTGACTTAATTAAGCTAGTAGGTGAGTCACCTACTTAAACTATTTGAACCAAATTAATGGACATATGGCTATGTACCAGATTTGGACCTATACTAATGTGATGTACTCATTTGGGCTCAAATTGAATAGAAGAGAAACAAAATGGGTAAAAAGGCCCAATACTCAAATCTGCCAAGGCCCAAGTTAAAGAGAAGAAAAGAAGGGAAAATGGGTGGCTAAGGCCCACTAACTTTGGATCCACAAAAGCCCAATATATTGGGCAAGTAAATACATCATTCCCTATGGGCCAAAAAGGGTCAAGAAAGTCAGCCAAAGAGTAGCTCTTTTATATTGATTGAAATCAGCAATTTTTGCTCATTTTTAACTTAGACAAAAATTTCAGCTTCTAGGTTTTTCTCTCTTGTTCTCTCTTGGCTATGAAGTAATCCTATATTCCCACAAGGGTTCTTGGAATTGACCTTCCTCCCAAGATAAAGGTAAGTGAACAATTTATGAGCTTGTACTAAGGAAACTATGTGTTCTTTAAGATTAATTTCAGCCCTCTCTATAAGTTGGACAATCCATTGTTCTTAGTTATTAAGGGATTTATTTCTTTCTCTTTTGGTGTATGTGTGAAGGGATTAAGATATTAAAGAGATACAAATTAAGAGGCTAAAATAACAAGGAAATTAAGGTATGTTTGCTCTCCAGTTTTGTCCCTTTTCTATATATATGTGTTGGTAAAGGATTGCACATATTTGGTTGTTATTAAAGGATGATTGGGGTGTTGTTTGCGGATTGTTATGTGTTTGTTATATGGGCTGCCAGGTTGATATTGGTGAAAGGTGTGGTTAGTTTGTAATGAAATATAGAAGAAAAGTGCAGTGGTACACCACCGAACTAATTATTACATTTGTCACTGCCTAATTTATTTTGTGTGTTGGTTGGAGGGTGTAACGAAGCTGATGTGGTTTTGGTGATCTTATGAGGACATGTGTGGTATGTGGGTGTAATTAAAGGAGGAAAGGGTTAAAATAACGCCCTTGATTGATGGATTACGTGTGTACTTCCTGGTTACTGTTTTGGTGAAGTTAAGTAGCCTAAACATGTTGGTTGGTTGCTAATACTAGTTTACCATATATTCTATTGTAGATAAGTAATCTAAAAGGCGGGAAGTCAATTCGGGTTAGTTTTTGAGTTATATAACTAGGTATGTAAGGCATACTCTATTTGGTACTCTTTGGCATGAAATCGAACATTGGTTCCATCAAGTAAGTTTCCAAGGTTGTCCTATAACAAGTGACACCTAATAGCAGCGTATTGTATCCTATGAAGCCAACGACCTTGTTCCCTCTCTCTAACATATCAAAATACCTCAATAAATTTTTATTATCAAACCTGTACATCTATCTTCATTTGAAAATTTCAGGAGTTCTCCATTTACACAATTAAGATCTACGTGTTATTTTAAGCTCCTAAACACTTCATTTGTGTGCCAACAGCTCCCTACCTCTTTTTTGTTGCATTAAGTGCCTATTTACATGTCTCTTAGTGGAAGGTTATTATTTCAAGGCACCATAATGTGATAACCATCAAAGTAGCAATCTCAAGGGCAAAATAAACTAAGTAAAGCAAATCTGTAAAATGAGTGGCAGCTCAAGGGAATAATCCTAGCATGGGCCGATCCTAATTTATGTATTTTTCACTGATCAGCTAGTTATTTGCATGATATATGGCTTACAAAGATTATGAAGTAAGAAGGTAATAATGAAGAGAGGAACGTAATGTATGTATTCTCAAAAGTGTATATAAAGGTGGTCTACTAGTACTACTTATATCTGATTTCTATTGAGTTTTTGTATCATGTGTTGTTACCTTCAGCCTTGCATACTCAGTACATATTTTTGTAATGACGTCCGTCACGGGGGACCTGTATTTCATGCTGCATGCACTGGTACCTCAGTTCATATACCTCATTAGTAGGAGCATAGCTATTCAATGACTATTGGTGAGCTCCAGGTTGATTCGGGGCTTTCCGAGTCTGTTCCATATATTTTGGTATTGTGCAGAAGGTTAAGAGTAGGGCGGGGGTTTGTCCTGACCCTAACTAAGTATAAAACGGATCGTAAGTAATAATCTTCAATTAAGTATATAAAGTAAGAAAGACAGGATTAAAATAATGAAAGAAAGGATTAACCAACTTACAAGTTTATTAAAACTTCAAAGAAAACATTATAAACAGGATTACAAGAGAATGGGCAAGAGAGAATTTTCAGAATGGGTAAATTATCTGATGCCTTCTCCTAGATTACAAGCTGCCTTATATAGGCAGGAAAGAACTAGATGATACATCTGGTGTGTACATTTGTAAGGCTTAGATTTAATCCTCTAAAAGTGGGTTCTTCTTTTCTTGAGTGGACATGTCTTTTCTTTTCTCTTTTGGAAAAGCATTGGATTCCTTTAGCCTTTAAAAAGCTGATTAAGGGGCCCTTGGTCAGGGTAGTGTCTTTTCTCCTTTAGAAAAGCAAGTAGCGTTTGTCTTTTCTCCTTTAGAAAAGCAAGTAGCGTTTGGATTCTTATTATGAATAGTTAATTGCCCTTTCAAAAGTAATTCCGGTTCTTTGAACCTCTACTTTTAAAGGGGCATGTCCCTATTCTTAATAGGGGTCCAAATAGGCCATAGCTATTCCTTTAGGATTAAGCATATTGCCATTATTGTCACTGCTCCCGGTTGAGGAGGCTTCTTCGAGAAGTTGTAATACTTCCTCTTCATTGGCGTCTTGGCTTTCCATGTCCTGTAAAGCCTTTTTTAATTTTTCTTTGAGGGCCTTCTTACTATGAGAGGCCATGGTTGAAGAAATTGTTGTTGATTTCTCTTTGTCTGGAGTTTTTGGTATTGCTGGCTTGGGAGTCCAACCTTTGACCTTTATCTCTTTGGATAAGTACTTGATACGGTGTTGTTCTCCTTTAGCAAAGTTCCAAGAAATAATATAAGAAACTCACTTTTTGATAAAGAACTTACACATCTGAATGTGCTCAGGGAGGGTTGAACAACCTTCTTTAATACAGAAATCTGTAAATCGGTTGATGAATTGTTGGGGGAGAATTTCTTTGATTCCGCCGAAATAGATCCACCATTCATAAAACCACCTAGGGATAGTGGCGTCTAGCATTGCTGGACAGTACTTGATAAACCAGGTATGGCCTGGTCGAACATATAGGAAATTAAACCATGCTGACTTATAGTCATACCAATTATAAGTTTGCGGCCTATGTGGCATAGATAGGGCAATTGGTGTGTGCAGGTGATTTGCGAACCAGTTGAATGGAGTTAATATCCGCTTAATAGTGAATCTCGAATAATCAATGTAATCCGGATTCCGTTCGTTCATTGAGTGTCTACTTCAATTGAGTCAGTATCAACGAGGATGGCTTTATAATACCTCCTTGTTTTAATTGGATTTTCAGTATCCACAAAATTCTTGTCATTGTAGACAGGCTTGATCAGTTGTTCTAACGGATATCCTTCATATGCTTTGTCTAAAGCAATGATTGGCATTACCTGGGTGGTAATAAATTTGAATTCTTCTCTGATTGGAGAGGTTTGTTTGGGAGTAACCGCCGAGGGATCTACGGCCTGTGCAAAGGTCTCAGGGGCCTTCATTGCGTAACTCTGTTTGGTTTGGACTGATGTACTGGATGCTTGTCCTTTATCAGAAGGCTTAGTTGTTTTTAAATCAACCAATTTACTTGGCATTGGTGGAGTGAGCTTTGGAAATTCTGCCAAAGCTGAGTATTTGTTTGCGAAAGACGTCTGAAGCTCTGGCTTTAATATAGGCCTCTGAGGGACCGATGGCCTTAAAGGATTTGTTAATGCAGATGGAGGATCGAATGGTATAGCCATTCGAGTTTGGTCTTGTCTGGTTTCTGCTGGGACTTTGCCCAGAGAGGAGGGTCTCATGCTGGCCCTGTAAAAATTCTCTTGTTAGAAAATCGGGAAGGGAATTATTTTCTCCTTTAATAAATTCAATTTGAAAATCAAAGCTAGATAGGAGAGCTTGCCATCTAGCAAATATTTGTTTTGAAACAAGATTTTTAACATCCTTTTGCAAAATCTCTTTAGCAGATTTACAATCTACTCTAAGCAAAAATTCTTTATTAACAAGGTCATCTTGAAATTTTGTGATACATAGCACTATAGCTAAAATTTCCTTTTTTACGGTGCTGTAGTTTTTCTGAGCGGAATTCCAGATTCCGGATGTGAATCTGACTAACTGTTCAGGGGAACTTTTAGTGATCTGTTGTTTTAGTATACCCCCATACCCAATGTCAGAAGCATCAGTTTCGACTATCATGAAAGCTTCAGGGTTGGGAATACCTAGACATGGAAGATTCTGTACCAGGTTTTTGATTTGGATAACAGCATTGGTTTGGTCAGGACTCCAAGGAACCGGGATTTTCTTAAGTCTTTTGTAGAGAGGCTCACAGATTTGCCTAATATTAGGGATAAAATCGGCAACATAATTGAGACTTCCCAAGAATCTCTGGAGCTGTGTTTTATCGGTAATTTCATTGGGGAATTTAGAGGAGAACTCAATGGCTCGGCAAATAGGTTTATAGCTACCTTGATAAAGATCGTGCCCTAAGAATCTGATGGATGTTTGGAAGAGTTTCATCTTTTTGGCACTAACAACCAAGCCATTAAATTTAACAATCTTAAAGAAAGTATTTAAATGTTTAAAATGAGAATCTATGTTCTCCGAGAAAATGAGCACATCATCAATATAAACAATTGACATATAAGTATAAGGATTGAAAATATTGTTCATAATATTTTGAAACTCTGAAGGAGCGTTTTTGAGACCGAAGGGTAAAACATTCCACTCATAATGCCCAAAAGGGACATTGAATGCTGTTTTGTATTTATCCTTTTCAGCTATTTGAATCTGCCAGAAGCCTGCCTTCATATCAAATTTACTGTAAAGGTTGGCCTTAAAAGTCCTTTTGAGAAGATCCCTTTTGTTTGGGATCGGATGCCTGATTCATTTTAAAACGGCATTCAAAGGCTTGTAATTTATTACAAGTCTAGGGGTGCCGCACTCCTTTTCTGCGCTGTTATTGACATAAAAGGCAGAGCAACTCCAAGGAGAGTTAGAGCTCCTAATGATACCATTTTTGAGGAGATGATCTATTTCCTGTTTGCAGATTTCCATCATCTCATGGTTCATTTAGATAGGTCTGGCTTTAGTGGGAATGGTTTGTTCGTCAAACCCTGGGATGTAAGGAAGTTCAACCAAGTGTTTCTTCTTTTCCCAAAATGCATTAGGGAATTCTGAACAAATTTCTTTTTCGAAATGTTCCTGAAGGTTGGAAATTTTTGTTATCATTTCCGGGGTTTTTAAGGATTGCTCAATTTTTTTGATATGAACATCTTGTTTAAGAAAATTGATATGAGAAGAGAGTCTATTAATTTTGAAAACTGTCTGTTCTTTAATAAGATTCCCTTCTTCATGCGAGAGGGGTCTTAACAAAGGGAAGAACAAGGTTTGGTTTAGGAGAGTAGTACGAATTCCATCGTAGTCACTCCAGTAAGGTCTAATCTGGTTGACGAAAGGTATCCCTAGAATGATATCTTCAGTGATATCTTCGGTAACGACGAAGTCATTAACAAGGCAAATGCCATTGTTACAGACATGAGCTTTAGGGAGCTGATAATGAATTGTCATTTTTTCTCCCGTCGCTGAGTAAAGGCGAGAGGTACTTTTTGTAAGGTATTTTGTAGGTACCAGACCTTTAACGATACAGTTACTATCGGCTCCCGTATCGAAGAGGGCGACTCTGTTAAGAACGAAATCTTTGTTTATGACAATTTTTACGGCTATATGTTTGCTATAAGCCTTTATAGCGAAAATAGCTTTGCCGGAGGTGGAAGGAGAATCTGAGCCAGGAAAAGAACTAGGCTCTGTTTCTCTAAGATGGTCGTTAGGGATGATAGGAAGAGTCTTGGGGGACTCAGGAGGAGAAGTCTTTCCTGGGGGGGAAATACTTTTGAGAACTTGATCTGTAAGAACGTTAAGTTCGACCTGGTCGAGACGAATCTTCAGATTCTTGATTTCTCCCTTTAGGGTGGAGATTTCTCCTTTGAGATCAGTAATAGATGGTTCTGCTGGTTTATCGAATCTTGACAGAACCTGTTTCATGCTAAAAGGCTGAATAGGGGGTTTGGGGGGTTTTTCTTCGTGAGAAAGCATTAATCGTTTGAGTTCTAGAAGATATTTATTTCTAGCCTCGTCATCTTGGATGTGTTCTATAATGTCAAATAAGATTTCTTTAGGATTTCCTGAAATGACATTGACAGTTTTCCTAGTGCAGGTGCAGAAGGTACTGTTACAAGTACATTCTTGTCCCGACTGAGATTGATCAGAGTCATAGGCGGCATTGATGAATTCTTCATCACTATAGTCCTCACTTGAAGAGGTAAAGGATGATTCAGAAGATTCAGGTGAGTCCTCCATTATGGAGAATAAACTAGCTCTGGTTTCTTCTGAGAGATCTAGCTGGTTATTGAAGATTATTACTTACGATCCGTTTTTTGGTATCAAAGCCATGTTGGCAGATTGTGTACCTAGGATGAGCAGCTAAGTACATAATCTGTCTAGAGCATGGGAAAATAATTTTCGTAATAAGATAGCATTTCCAGTTCTCATCTATTGTGTACCTAGCATGAGCAGCTAAGTACATAATCTGTCTAGAGCATGGGAAAATAATTTTCGTAATAAGATAGCATTTCCAGTTCTCATCTATGATTATACTTTTAATAAATTAATTTAATATATCTTGTCTTATAATGGGATCTTCTTGTAGTATGGGGTATTCACCTTTTCTTAAGTATTTGAAGGAACCGATTAATCTCCGGTCTTAGACGTTGGTCAGCCTGAAAGTGTGGTCTCAGCCGAGGTAAGCGTCCGACCCTTTTGGTAGTCCCGTCACTAAGATAATACTTAAGATAAGATCTATTATAAAGCCATTAAGACTAGATTAGGTCCCATAAGCCTTCGATGTATTATCTTAATTTATTATAGGTTCTATCATAGCTGATAACTGTTTATGCTTCCTTATATGAAAATCTTTGTTTCCCAGTCAGTCTCTAGACAGTATTTTCACTTATGAATCCCAACATTCATACTAAAAATACTATCAATCTTTCTTCTAAAGCAACTCAGATTGCTAATATTGAAAATAATCTTCAAAACTGGAGTATTCCAGAAGAATCTTTCAGCACGATTTACCAAATCGAAAAGTTCAGTTTTCTCAAAAAACATAATATTAAGACTTCTGAGTCTACTGTTGCTATCAATAATTCTTTAGAAATTATCCAACTTTTAAATAACCTAGATATAAACAGATTTAAAAGTCAGTTTCATTATCTTCATATTGGGCTTGTTCAGGTGGCCATTAAGCCACTCTTTCGTCAGGGCCTTGACATCCCTGTCTGCGCCATACTAAGAGATGCTCGTCTATTAAACTTTGACGATTCTATCTTAGGTGTCATTCAAAGTAACCTCGCCGACGGCCCGGTATACTTTAACTGTTACCCTAATTTCTCGGTCGATATTAATGATCCTAACATAATGGATGTTTTAACTCTTAATGTTAAAACAAAGAACATGAACAGTAAGGATAATACTCGCGAAATTGCGATAATCTACAGAGTCTATTATCGTCTCATGGGTACAACTCTAGCGCCCCAAGCTAGATTCACAAGTCCTCGAGGTGTCACCACTCTTATGGAGGCCAACAAAGATAGATCCAATATCTTTGTCCCCAAACCCTTGGTCTGGGAAGACGTCATCCATAATAATGAATTGCACTTTGATGCTATCACCCAACCTATTCGTTCCTATCCCGAAAAATCTCAAATACAACAAGTTATTCAGCATCCTGATGGCTCGATTGATTTGAAATTTCTCGGTTTCGACACTCCTCGGAATTCTTCTTTTCGACGGTCTGTCTCACATGCCGGTTCCACCTCTAAACCCCAGGAGGGAAGCGATGATCCTGATCCTGATAATAACAATGACAAGGGTAAAGTCAGAGGAGTAGACTTCTCTGGTCCCATCCCAAAGCAAAAGATGTTCTTTTACCTTACCACTTTATGTCTGCAACAGTTCACTAGCAAAGATGCTCCTGAGGTGCCCGAGGGAACCTCGGACAAAGATCGCTTCGTTATTGTAGAAGCTTGGAAACATTCAGACATCCTTTGCAGGAATTATATTTTGAGTGGTCTCCAAGATGACCTCTACAATGTTTACAGTAGAACCAAGACATCAAAGGAACTGTGGGGGGAACTTGAACGGAAATATAAAATGGAGGATGCGGGAATTAAGAAATTCCTTGTTGCACGTTCCTGGATTTCAAAATGATAGATAGAAAATCTGTTGTCTCTCAAGTACAGGAGTTGTAAGTCATCATACATGATCTCCTGGTAGAAGGTATATTTTTTAAAAATACCATAGTTGAACAAATTAAAAATGTTCTTAATACTCACATAAACTATTTTGTAGGTTTAATTGTGAATGATTCTTTCCAAGTAGAAGCGATAGTTGAGAAGCTACCACTGTTGTAGAAAGACTTCAAAAACTACTTAAAGCATAAACGAAGGAGATGACCGTTGAAGATCTTATCATCCGACTCCGTATTAAAGAGGACAATAAAGCTGTCGAAAGAAGGTCAAAGGGAAATTCTACAATTAATGGAGCACATATTGTAGAAGATGACCAAAACAATTCGAAGAAAAAAAAGAAAGTTGAATATAGAAGCAATCAACCCAAGAAAAAGTTTAAGGGAAAATGCTTCAATTGTGGTAAAATTGGTCACAAGTCCACAGATTGTCGATCCCCAAAGAAAGGCAAGAAAAAAGATCAAGCAAATATGATTGAATCCAACAAAGAATGCAATGATTTATGTGCTATGTACTCAGAATACAACTTTGTGGGGAATCCTCGCGAATGGTGGATGGATTCTGGTGCTACCCGCCATGTATGTGCCAACAAAGAGTTGTTTTTGTCGTTTGCTCCAGTTCAAGTAGAAGAAATGATCTACATGGCTAACTCCCCTACTGCTAAGGTGGAGGAAACAGGAAAAATTTGCTTAAAGATGACTTCCGACAAGGTCTTGACACTAAACAATGTGTTATGTATTCTGGATTTACGTAGAAATTTAATTTCTGTTTCACTCCTAGATAAGAATGGATTCAAATGTGTAACCATTTCTGGAAAAATTATAATTAGCAAAGGAGAAATGTATGTAGGGAAAGGCTATCTGACCGAATGCCTTTATAAGATAAATGTAATGACTGTTGAAATAAATAAAAGTTCAAATTCTTCTTATTTGCTTGAGTCTTATGATTTATGGCATGAACGTTTAGGCCTTGTTAATTACAAAACATTACGAGAACTGATTAACTTAGAAGTTTTGCCAAACTTTGAGTGCAATAGATCAAAGTGTCAAACGTGTGTGGAATCAAAGTATGCAAAGCATCCTTATAAGTCTGTTGAAAGGAATTTCAATCCCTTAGACTTAATACACACTGACATTTGTGATATAAAGTCAACACCATCACATAATGGAAAAAAGTATTTCATAACTTTTATTGACGATTGCACTAGATATTGTTATGTCTACTTGCTAAATAGTAAGGATGTAGCAATAGATGTGTTTAGGCAATATAAAACTGAAGTTGAAAATCAATTAGACAAAAAGATCAAAATGATAAGAAGTGATAGGGGCGGAAAATATAAATCTCCCTTTGCACAAATATGTGTAAAGAATGGAAACATCCATCAAACTACGGCCCCATATTCTCCTCAATCTAATGGAATTACGAAAAAAAATGGAACTTTGAAGGAAATGATGAATGCCTTACTTATACTCAACAGATTTTTCCATAGTAAGACATAATCAATTCCTTACGAAAAATGGAAAGGAAGGAAACCCAACTTGAAATATTTCAAAGTGTGGGGTTGTCTAGCAAAGGTTCAAGTTCCTATACCTAAAAGGATTAAGATAGGACCTAAAATGGTGGACTGCGTGTTCATAGGATGTGCTAAAAGTATTAAAGCATTTTGATTTTTGGTTCATAAATCCAAACATCTGGATATTAATGGAAATATGGTAATTGAATCAGACAATGCGGAATTCTTTGAAAATATTTACCCATATAAAATTAGATATGAACAGTCTAGTGGATGATCTAAACGACCTCGAGATGAACCAAGTGACAATGTATATAATGAAGAAAATCCAAGACGGAGTACACGTCAAAAGAACGTCAACTTTATTTGGATCGGATTTTGTAACATTTCTCTTAGAAAATGAGCCTCAAACATTTAAAGAAGCGATGTCATCGTCAGACTCATCCTTTTGAAAAGAGGCAATCAATAGTGAGATAGATTCAATCTTAAGCAACCATACATGGGAATTGGTTGACCTTTCTCCCAGAAATAAACCTTTACGTTCTACCTAGAAGACTGGAGATCCCAAGAGCTAGGTTCAAGGAGATCAAACAAAGTTGTGTCTGACAGGTTCAACATTGTTAACTACCCAACCCATTCTCATGATATAGACAATGGTTAGTAAACAAGGATAAGACTTAAGGTGAAAAGTCTTTTAATGATTATCTAAATTTGACAGATTTGACCAAATAGTTTAGTCTATAGGATTGAATGTTTAGAAATTACCTATGTGTGGGCGAAGTGGAAGCCGCTTCAAAGAGAATGTTAGTAAAGGCCTATTCTCTAAGCTCTCATAAAACCAGGACGTGTTCATGCTGAAAAGAACAAAACTGTGAGAACCATAAAACAGTAAAAGGCTGGTTGTGTGACATGTATTGTCTAGGTGTACATTAAAGCTCAACGGTTCAAAGATATCAAAGCTACTGATTGATTGAGTGCATTCGATGCATGTCCACTACGGAAAGTTCAAAGGGAAACCCACTTATCCAGATGCAATCAGTTTTTGTTTGATGATCACATACTTATCCGTAAAACTTTTAGAAAAAATAGTCATTCCCCATTCATGTGGGGTAGTTTTGGGTTCATAGTAAATGAAGAAAGTATAAATGGAAAATAGAGTGGAAAAAGATGGAGGAAAGGAGACACTCAATTTAGAAAGTGTACTCCAAATTAGAAAGTTTACTCTTTCTACCACATTAGTGGAAGAAGAGAACTTTGTAGTGTTTATATTAATGAAAACTTACTCCACATGATAAGTGAGGAAAGAAATTAGATATACCTCGCTCCATTGTCGTCGTCGCTCGCTCGGCTCGGCTTCGGCTTCGACTTCGGATTTGGATTTGGATTTGGATTTGTCAAATGATCGATCGATGAGATCTATATTTTTGGACTAACTTTATTTGAAATCTGAAAAATGCCAAAGGATAAAATGAATAACAAAGTAAATATTTTTTCTGTGTTCGATACTCCATTTTATAGACATGCATGCAGTAACAGTAACTTCGAACTAAACTGATGCAATTGTTCCATGAACAGATACATTGTTTCAATGAATCATTGCACTGTTTCGCGAACAGATACACTGTTTCTGATGAACAGATGCACTGTTTTCTTAAACAGATGCATTATTCCAGTGAACTAATGCACTATTTCAGCAAACTGATGCAATGTTTCGATGAAAGGACACAATGTTTCACACGAACTGGTATGTACTATTTCAGCAAAATGATGCACTATTTTAAGTAAACAGACATGCATTTTTAGAAAAGACACACACCTTTAAATTGAACCAATGCCACCTTTATGAAGAGGCATCTTGTGGCTATATAAACCTGGTTTCATCCACATATCTTGGTACATAAATTTTCAGATTACAAAACATTCTTCTTGTCTTCAAATACTCTGTGATCATTAAATCGTTTAGTGCGTTCATAGAATTTGCCTATTTGAGGTACCGCTATAGTCGGATTGAAGACCATTTTATCCTAGGAGGAAAAATTCACAACCTCAGTACAGTGAGGGGAATTATTTCCTTAAGGAAACTCCGTGAATTCGGATGACTTGGCCTTATTCATTTCTACTTCATCTATTGTTTCTGAAAAATAAATACACTTCTTGGAAAGATTATTTTGATCTTCTGTTGAGGGTATTGATATACTTCATCGTGTTCTTGTTTATAAACTTGAACTAGATGAAGTTGTTTTTCTGCTATACAGATTCTACATACCCGAATATATTGTGTAAATAACACTAGGTATCAAGCATGGCCTTGAAGCTAGCGGTGGTCTGACTCTGACCTTTCTACAACTTCAAGCCCTGCTCAGCTAGCTTATCCAAGCTATAGGCCTTAATATAAATTCTTGGTCCTAACATTCACACTCGAACCTTAACTTTTTGACATAATCCCTTTAAGAACCAGTTGATAGAGTACTTGTCTATCATCTCCACCTGATTTAACAATCCATTAAACTGATCCAAGATTTCTTGTACGCTTCCAATTTTTCCAAGACTAATCAACTATACCATGGGATCTCTATGCAGGGTGTGCCATAATAAAAAAAAACAAAGCCATCATGTAATTGTTCCAACTGGAAAACCCCCTCCCTAAGTAGATTTTGGTCATTGATCAATGACATTGCAAAGCCTTGGCCTCCAAATTAATCACAGCTACCTTAGCCTTTTTTCCTCAGCAATTCTATCATAATCAAAAAATTTCTCATTTCTATAACTTCATCCTCTTAAATCATCCCTATTAAATCATGAAAAGTCAATTCTAGAGTATTAGTTGTTACCTATCACATGAAACTCATCCTCCTCTATAAAATTCCTTACTCTCAATCAGTCGATATACCTGGATTTTAATTGGTTTGATTATTAGCAGTCAAGGCTGCTAACAATTTTTGAATTTTCCCTAAAGCCCCTTGGCTTCTTTCTCCCATCGCTCACATTTTTTACCTAATTTCATCCATATCCTATAGTGCTCTATGTCTCTTATGGTTTTGAACATCATTAGAACACAAGAATCGTAGATCTAAGGGGCTAAGACAGTTGAATAACATCAGAATACTACAATTGTTGTTATTGTTGTTGTAGTGTATTTCAGAAAGAGAGAAGTCTTATTAACAATCCATATCTGATTAAATCTAGTATAAGTGAGGCTTTAAGGAAGATAGTAGTGATGGATACCACCTAAAGTTCTCTATAGGTGTAATTTTTTTTTGTTAATGGTAATTATTGTTATTGTTAATGGTAATTCTTCACAGTTTACCAAAAAAAATCTAGTATAAGCTTAGGATCTGTATGTATAGCTCTTCTCAGTCCACTATTTATAACAACCACTAACTGACTAACAACCTTTAACTAATTTTGTTGGACTTATGAGTCATCCACACACATACACAAAAATTATCACAATTATTCATTTAGGCCCATACTTTTTATAATTTATAGATAAAATTGACCCAAAAGTATACACTTTGTAAATCCGTCCAAAATTTAATGGGTTAGGCAATTTATATTTTATGGGTGGCTAATTTGGGTTATGTTCAAAGTGATTCATAGGAATAATAACTTTAGATGTCCATCTCTGACCAGTGAGATTCTCAAACACAGTGGATTAGCAGTAGCATTTGAAATATGTTACGATCCTAAGAAGTTATGGAATAAAAAAAGTGCAGTTCAGTGTACTAAAGTTCTCGCTATGTGCAGGGTTTGGAGAAAACCAGACCACAAGAATCTATTGTGCGCAGCCTTACCTTAAATTTTCTGCAAGGGATTGTTTTCACGCTTAAACCCATGATATCCTGGTCACATGACAATAACTTTAATAGTAATGGAATAATTCACATAAAAGAGCATGCTTAAGACATTATATCCTCCCTTAATTTGCCCCATAATATACATAGATTTTATCCGAACATCCTTTTACCATATGGGAAATTTCGTGATAGAATGACTTAGTTAAGCCTACTTATTTTTCAATCGGAAAATGTATGGTTATACCCTGAACTTTAATAAATGATACAGATATATTCTTCGTTATACTTTAGGCACAAGTGAACCCTTGTCGTTAATAAAAAAGTATAAATATACCTTATCACTAACGGCATGACACGTGTCTATTTCCTATTCGTTTGTCTTTTTAAAATTATTTTAACCCTATATAATTAAAAGGGGTCTAATTAAATCACATACCCGACCCAAATTATAATATCCAACCCGATCTATCTTTGGGCTATTCTCAAATATAGACCCAGATTAGGATGGCTTTTAACTTTTAGCCCCAAATAAAAAGGCTTTGTTAAAATAGCCTTAACTTGTTAAGTCATATTTTCTTGGATGAAAATACCCTCCTAAAAAATATTTTCCATCAAACCTTTTTCTGCCTCTCTCTTCCAAATTTCAGAATTGATTTCCTGCCAAAATACTCACTGTTAAATCTGTTTCTTCCAAATTCCAGAATCAATCCGTAAGGGTTCTTCAGGTATGAAATTCATCCTCAAAATTCATCATGGTAATTTTAGATTATTAGTGCATTGTGGTAATTTTAGCTCGTTATATAATTAGCATATTGATTTAATTTTTGGGGAGGTAAACGTAAGTTGAAGTTGGGATATACTGTTGTTGTAGTAACATATTTACCATTAAGGAATTATATTGAACAGGTTGTGGGAGTTTATTATTGCGGTTATAATTATGTTTTATTAGTTATGGGGGGCTGGTCTTGGAGGAAAAGACTGTTAATATGGGTGTTAACGTTGATCGCAACATATTTTGGGAAGGCTAAACGTATAAGGTCAAGGTGGTATGAAAAATTAGTTCAAAGTATTTCAAACTAGCGGTATAATTAGCATTAGAAGATGATGAGGAATTGAATCTAACAGGTTGTGGGGAGTTTGTTATTATGATTATAATTGTGTTTGAGTAGTTGCGAGAGTTTGGTCTTGGAGGCAAAGGATGTGTTTTCCATCTCGGATGAATCCATCCTATGTTTAGAGAGTAAAGAAGCACTGAATTGTTGATTCTAAGAGAGAGCACCTCAGCTATTATCTTGTATAACATAGAGCAACAAGCAATGGATTTAAACTCTCTAATGGTAGTAGGATTTGGCACTTTAGGTAACAAGATTACTATTGTATAGTTCACTGCATTATACAACTTTTTCGTGCATCATATTTAATCCTTCATCTTTTGTTAACTACAGTAGTATTAGTTACGTCGACTTTATGATAGTAGTATTCATGAATTCATCTCTTTTTACTGCTCACAGTATAGAAGGGTAAGGGATTATTCATTAAGAAATTTGGAAGCAAACAATAAAAGTGTAAGTATATATTATCGTTCCCACATCCTTTATCATCTGGTCTTTGTCTTTATCCAGAGCAATTTTGTTTACGAAATTACCAAAAAAGATAAGAATACCAAGAAAGCGATCCTTCATTTATTAAAGCCTCAATACAACCCAAAAATAGTAGTACTATATCCAACTTGGTTGAGTATTTGAACAAGCTTAGTAATCCAACTTGCTTAGGAGCTGGAGTGTCATCTTCTTCATCATGTATTCCGAGGTTCTTTTCAGTATCATCGTACAAATCATTTCCATACAGATGGAGATTTGATTGTCTAGAATATTGAACATAATGGCTCTGATCCTCATAAGCATGATTAACACATTTCACCTTACAATCTGATGTATCGGTGTTGAAGCTATGTCCCATCTAATTGATGTGTCCATAATGACCTCTTACAATGCCACGATTATGTGCATTTGACCTGCAATGTTAAATTGATATGATTAGAAAATCTGTCTACATACAGACTGATGTTGTGAAACCAATTTGACCTATTGTGTTTGCTTAAGAATATATAGTGAATTATTTGAAGTTTGCTCTCTAACATCTGAAGCTTTTCAATGAGATGTTCACACAATTAAGCATTTATTATAGCATTTAGATGCCTTATGTTTGAGTCTAACTACACTAAAATATATGGGATTTGAAACACCTAGCTTATACACAAAGCCCTAAATTTTTATTGTAACGTGTTCTCTTCAATATTGCTCCACTTCTCAATAATAGTCAGTACATCATTCTCTTTCAACATTATACTATCAGAGTATTGAGTTGATAAACTATGTTGTATCACTTGCAACCTATCTCCAAAGTAAAAAACCCTCTTAGAATCACCCATATAGTATGTGTTATTCAGTAGTTTCAAGTGCGATTTTAGCATCTTCAGATTCTGCCATACATTTCAAATTATGCCCCATGAGCAAGAGTTGACACTTCCATAGTCTGTAATGATTTGGAATATGACCTATAACTCTTGCCCCAGAGGCAAGACTTAGACAGTTATGCCCCATGGACAAGAGTTGACACTGTCATAGTTTGTAATGATTTGACAGATGACCTATAACTCTTTCTCTAGAGGCAAGACTTTGACAATTATGCCCCATAGGCAATAGTTGACTATGGCTTACTCTTCAATGATTTTACTTATTGAATATATATATTCTAAATTAAATTGTTACTAATCTTTTGTTGTTACATTTTTCACAGGGGTTGTTCTTGGAATTGATGGAAAAGAAATGAGTATTGAAATTATTGATAGAAATAACGAGTTATAGGTTATTGAAAAAATATTGGAGGCTGAAATAGCTGAGCCATCCAAGATTAAGAGGGTACACCAAAAAAAGAAGAGGATACTTGATGTCAAGACTACTCTCTTATGACACAATGCCTCTTTGAATGAGGTAAATGTCAAGTCGATCTTCATTGACAAACAAAATAAGATGACGTGCATGTCAAACATTGCAATTAAACATAATTTCCAATTTAAGGTTATCAAATCAAGCACAACAAGATATTCACTGTGATCTTTTAACAACAACTGCATGTGACAGTTTCATGCCTCGAAGATTGCCGATTCTTTGCTCTTTTAGGTTACTACATATGAAAAGGCTCACAGTTGCTCGATTGATTTTATAACATCCAACCACAAGAATACAACATCAAAGGTCATATGTGACTACATACTAGAGCTTGTGTGTGACTCTAGTAATGTAATCACACCCAACTTTGTAGTAGATAAAATAAGAAGGAAATACGGAATCATCATATCCTATAACAAAGAATGGCGAGCGATACAGCATACCTATACAGTGATAACAGGAACTGCAGAAGAGCACTACAGCAGGTTGCCATCGTATCTTCACATGATGAAAGAAAACAACCCAGGCATGTACACAAACATAAAGAAGGATGATCAGAACAGGTAAAAATGTTATACTGTTGAAATTGAAATTTTTTGCCCAAGAGGCAATAGTTTATCCTTTATTTGTACTGATTAGATTATTAACATAGAAAGAACTCTTGCCTCATGGGAAAGACTTGGTTTAGAAAATTATTGAAATTGAAAAATTTTGCCCAAGAGATAACAGTTTATCCTTTACTTGCACTGATTAGATTATTAACATAGATGAAACTCTTGCCTCATGCTCAAGACTTGGTTTAGAAAATTATTGAAATTGAAAACTCTTGCCCAAGAGGCAACATTTTATCCTTTATTTGCACTGATTAGATTGTTAACATGGGTGAAACTCTTGCCTCATGGGCAAAACTTGGTTTAGAAAATTGTTGAAATTGAAAATTTTTGCCTATGCGGCAACAGTTTATTCTTTATTTGCACTGATTAAATTATTAACATAGATAGAACTCTTGCCTCATGGGGAAGACTTGGTTTAGAAAATTATTGAAATTAAAAACTTTTTACCGAGAGGCAACAATTTATCCATTATTTGCACTGATTAGATTATTAACATAGATGGAACTCTTGCCTCATGGGCAAGACTTGATTTAGAAAAAATTGAAAACTTTTGCCCAAGAGGCAAAAGTTTATCCTTTATTTGCACTGATTAGATTATTAACATAGATTGAAATCTTGCCTTATGGGCAAGACTTGGTTTAGAAAATTGTTGTACAAATGCTATCATGTTGAATTTGAAAACTTTTGTCCAAGAGGCAAAAGTTTATTCTTTAATTGCACTGATTAGATTATTAACATAGATGCAACTCTTTCCTCATGGGCAAGACTTAGTGTATAAAATTGTTGTACTCTAATTATAAACATCAAATGCAAATTGTTACTAATATTCTTTTGCTCAACGCAGGCTTCACTATGCATTCTTTGCTTATGGCGCTTAAATCATTGGAGGGACCAACTATAGACCGATAATAATGGTAGATGCAATATTTTTTAAGGCGAAATATCGTGGTGTCCTCATGATAGCAGTGTCAAAGGATAGAAACAACAACATATTTTCTTTGGGTTTTGGAATTGGAGGCTCAGAAAATAATGAGTCTTATAATTAGTTAATCAATCAGTTAAGACATGCAATTAGGGTACATGAACAATTGTCTATTCTATCAGATCGTCACCCAGTCATTGCAAATGCATTTTCAAATGTCTATCCAGAGTGTCAGCACGGGATATGCATCATCACATGGAGAAGAATTTAAGAAAAAGATACTTCTCAGATGTAGTTCTATCACTCTTCTACAACGCAGCAACAACATACACACAAATTGAATTTTATACTTTCATTGATGAGATAGAAAAAGTCGACAAAGCTGCAATGGAGTACTTGAAAGAAGAAGAACCAGAAAGATGGGCTCGTTCGTTTCATACCAACAGAAGGTACAATAAGCTTACGACTAACAACATGGAGTCCATGAATGTTGTACTGAGAAAAGCAAGGCAACTGCCAATACTGGGACTGATCGATTACATTTAGAACAAGTTACAAAGTTGATTTTATGAAAGAAAAATGGAATCACAAGGTAACTTTCATGACATCACACGTTGGGAGGAAATGGAGGTGACTGACAAGATTCAAGTCACCTTGAAATTGAAAGTAAGTAATTAAAATTTTATTTTTGATAATAGGGAAATATACTCTTATTGTTTTTTATTGCAGATTATACATAGCTGGTTTACGGTTATTTGTGATTTATTGCTAGTTTTTTAATTTTCTTGAGATTCATGCATGAAATATGTATTGTGTTGCTTCTGCTCATAGTTGCATGATCGTTTGTGATTTGATGTTGTATTCTTGATTGTAGTTGTTTTTTGGTTGCCTCAAGATTCGTCCCCTATGTATATTTGATTGCATGGCTGATTCTTCTCATATACTAGATGTTTCACTATCATAGTTGATTCTACTTCTAGATTAGATGCAATATCTATTTTATCTCAGTTTATTTGTAGTTGATTCTCCTGCTCATATGTTGGAAGCATCACTATTGAATCAGTTGTTGTTCCTGAGCAAGGTTCTATCTTTTCCATATAATACAGGGAGTTTGTGTCACGCCTTAACTCCTATTAGGGCGGATAGACACCTGTAGCAGTAAAGGCCCGAGAGAATCAATTCATAACCTTATACTTCTCATGTATGTAACTATGACAACCAAAGGTTCTAACCAACATGATATTATGTATCGATGAGAATAATTACATAGGCAAGCACAAACTTATATATACAACACTAGGCCATTGGGGCCACCACGTCTAAAGATAAGCACTACCATAACTTTACATTAGTCTACAAAGCCTCTAAAAGAAATATATACTTAGTTAGGGTCGGGATAAACCCCCACCCTACTCTTAACCTTCTGCACAATACCAAAATTTATGAAACAGACTCGGAAAGCCTCGAATCAACCTGGAACTCACCAATAGTCATCGAATAGCTGTGATCCTACTAGTGAGGTGTATCAATTGAAGTACCTGTGCCTGCAGCATAAAATACAGGTCCCCCATGAGGGACGTCAGTACGAAAATATGTACTGAGTATGCAAGGCTGAAGGTAACAACACATGATACAAAAACTCAATAGAAATCAGATATAAGTAGTACTAGTAGGCCACCTTTATATACACTTGTGAGAATACATACATTACGTTCCTTCTTCATTTTTACCTTTTTAATTCATAATATTTGTAAGCCATATATCATGCAAATGACCAGCTAATCAGTGAAAAATAGATAAATTAGGAATGGCCCATGCTAAGCTTACGCCCCTGAGCTGCCACCTACATATAACGATTGGGATCAGCCCATGCTAAGCTTATGCCCTTGAGCTTCCACCCATATATGAAGGTATCAAGATCGGCCCATGCTAGGCTTATGCCCCTGAGTTGCCACTCATTTTACAGATTTGTGTTACTTAGTTTATTTAGCCTTTGAGATTTTTACTTTGGTGATCATCACATTATGGTGCCTTGAAGTAATAACCTGCCACTAAGAGAAATGCAAATAGGCACTTAATGTAACAAAAATGAGGTAGGGTGCTATTGGCACACAAATGAAGTGTTTAGGAGCTTAAAATAACACATGGGTCTTAATTGTGTAAATGGAGAACTCCTGAAATTTTCAATGAAGATAGATGTGCAGGTTTGATAATAAATATGTATTGAGGTGTTTTGATATGTTAGAGAGTGGGAACAAGGTATTTGGTTTCATAGGATACAATACGCTGCTATTAGGTATCGCTTGTTACAGGACAACCTTGGAAACTTACTTGATAGAACCAATGTTTGATTTCATGCCAAAGAGTACCAAATAGAGTATGCCTTACATACCTGGTTATATAACTCCAAAACTAACCCGACTTGACTTCCCGACTTTTAGATTACTTATCTACGATAAAATATATGGTAAAATAGTAGTAGAAACCAACCAACATGTTAGGCTACTTAACTTTACCAAAATAGTAACCGGGCAGTACACACATAATCCATCAATCAAGGGCGTTATTTTAACCCTTTCCTCCTCCAATTACACCCACATACCACACATGTCCTTATAAGATCACCAAAACCACATCATCTTTGTTACACCCTCCAACCAACACACAAAATAAATTGGGTAGTAACAAATGCAACAATTAGTTCGGAAGTGTACCACCACACCTTTCTTCTATATTTCATTACAAACTAACCACACCTTTCTCCAACATCAACCTGGCAGCCCATAACATAAACACACAAAAAAGTCTGCAAACAACACCCCAATCATCCTTTAATAATAACCAAATATGTGCAATCCTCTACCAACACATGTATATAGAAAAAAGACAAAAGTAGACAGCAAACATACCTTGATTTCCTTGTTAGTTTAGCCTCTTAATTTGTATCTCTTCAATAGCTTAATCCCTTCACACATACACCAAAAGATAAAGAAATAAATCCCTTAATAACTAAGAACAATGGACTGTCCAACTTATCGATAGGGCTGTCCAGAAATTAATCTTGAAGAACACATAGTTTTCTTAGTACAAGCTGATAAATTGCTCACTTACCTTTATCTTGGGAGGAAGTTCAATTCCAAGAACCCTTGTGGGAATATAGGGTTACTTCATAGCCAAGAGAGAACAAGAGAGAAAAACCTAGAAGCTGAAATTTTTGTCTAAGTTAAAAATGAGGTAAAATTGCTGATTTCAATCCATATAAAAGAGCTGCTCTTTGGCCTACTTTCTTGACCATTTTTGGCCCATATTTTATCTAGTGAATGATGTATTTACTTTCCCAATATATTGGGCTTTTGTGGATCCAAAGTTATTGGGACTTAGCCACCCATTTTCCCTTCTTTTCTTCTCTTTAACTTGGGCCTTGGCAGATTTGAGTATTGGGCCCTTTTACCCATTTTATTTCTCTTTTATTCAATTTGAGACCAAATGAGTACATCCCATTAGTATAGGCCCAAATCTGGTCCATAGCCATATGTCCATTAATTTGGTCCAAATAGTTCAAGTAGGTGACTCACCTACTAGCTTAATTAAGTCAAGCAAGCACCTCAATATTTTGTTCTATTTGCTGCTCTAAATCCCTTTAATTTAACCTTAAACTTATACAAACTTGATCACCTTAAACTTCAGATTAAAATACTAGCTTACGATCCCAAGTTTAAATAGTTGTATCGATGTTAACTTGGTCGCATCACATAAAAAGTGCACGGGCAGCATATATAATTCTATCTATACCATTAATTCTTGCATAACAAACCTCACCCATTACCGATCCTATAAGCCCATACCAGGTTCCATATAATTAGAATAATTACAAGCAAAATACGGGATGTTACATCCTTCCCCCCTTAGAAACATTCTTCCTCGAATGTTAGCATAATTGTCCAACCAAAACGAGTTCAAGCCTTAGTTTAATATCCCTATTACCACATAGTACCTATATATTTTACACTTACTTGTTATTGCTCCAATTCAGCATCTTGGACTTTTTCTTCGTATTTGAACAAATAGGGGTACTTGGATTTCATCGCTTCTTTAGCTTCCCATGTGATCTCTTCTACTTGTTGATTCCTCCAAAGCACTTTTACAGAAGATATTTCCTTATTCCTCAACTTCTTAACCTGTCGATCTAGAATAGCAATAGGTATTTCCTCATAGGTGAGATCGTCTGTAATTTGTACATCTTTAGTAGGGGTAATATGAGATGGATCTCCAATGCACTTTTGAAGCATTAAGATGTGAAATACCAGATGAACTGTTGAGAGCTCTTGGGGAAGCTCTAATTCATAAGCGATTTGGCCAAACCTTTGAGTAATCTTATATGGGCCTATATAACATGGACTTACTTTTCCTTTCTTACCAAATCTCATAACCCCCTTCAATGGTGATACCTTCAAGAATACCCAATCACTTATAGAAAACTCTAGCCCCCTTCTCCTAATATCTGTATATGACTTATGTCGACTTTGGGCTATTTCTAGTCGCTTTTAGATCACTTTAACCTTTTCCATAGCTTGATGAACCATATCTGGCCCGGAAAAAGTAGTTTCACCCACTTTAAACCATCCAATTGGTGATCTATACTTTCTTCCATACAAAGCCTCATATAGTGCCATTTTGATACTCGAATGATAACTATTATTGTAGGCGAACTCGATAATAGGTAGATAATCATCCAAACTACCTTTAAAGTCCAATACATAAGCTCGTATCATATCTTCAAGTGTTTGAATGGTACGTTCAGCTTGTCCATCTACTTTAGGGTGAAAATCTGTACTTAGATTCACTTGTGTCCCCAAATTTCTCTAAAAGGACTTCCAAAAATTTGTAGTAAATTGAGCTCCTCGATCCGATATAATAGATATTGGAACTCCATGTAGTCGAACTATCACCTTAATATATAATTTGGCCTATTCTTCAGTTGTGTAAGTGGTCCTAACCGGTAGAAAGTGCACTAATTTGGTAAGCCTATCAATGATCAACCATATGAAATCAAACCTTTGAGATGTACGAGGCAAACCAGTGATGAAATCTATGTTGATCATGTCCCACTTCCATATTGGAAAATCTATACATTGCATATAACCCCCGGGCTTTTGGTACTCTACTTTAACTCTTTGACAATTTGGATATTCGACTACAAATTTTGCAATGTTCTTCTTCATGTCACCCCACCAATACATCTCTTTCAAATCATGGTACATTTTTGTTGACCCTGGATACATAGAATACCTTTAATGATGTCCTTCTATCATAATCCTCTTTCTTAGTCTATCTACATCCGACACACACAATCTGCTTTGGCACCGAAGTACTCCTTCTTGCGTAAGCTCAAATGCTTTCGTCATACCATATTGCACATTTTCCTTAAGTTTTAATAGAATGGGATCTGCATATTGTTTCTCTTTTACTTCAGCTACTAAGGAAGATTCCACAACATTATAAATAATAAGCCCTTCATCTGGAGTTTTAAGAAGGCGAACTCCCAAATTGGCTAGTTGGTACAAATTTTTAGTCATCCCTTGTCTTTCTATAGATGGTTCCATAGTCTTCAGACTTAACGCATCTGCTACCACATTTTCTTTCCCCAGATGATACAAGATATCAACGTCATAGCCTTTTAATAATTCAAGCTATCTTCGCTGCCTCAAATTTAGGTCCTTCTGATTAAAGATAATTGCAAACTCTTGTGGTCAGTGTATATGTCAACATGAATCTCGTAAAGGTAGTGACGCCATATCTTTAAGGCAAATATAACCGATGCTATCTCCAGATCATGTGTTGGATAATTTTTCTCATGTGGCCATAATTGTCGCGAGACATATGCTATGACTTTACTATGTTGCATTAATACACACCTTAAGCCAATTCTTGAAGCATCACAATGCACTGCATACCCCTCAGTGCCTTCTGGAAGCACCAATATTGGTGTAAAAGTCAACTTATTCTTCAGATCTTGGAAACTTTTTTCGCATGCATCATTCCATTGGAACTTGGATGCTTTGTGTGTTAGCTTTGTTAAAGGTGCAGAAATTGAAGAAAATCCTTTAACAAACCTTCTATAATAACCTGCCAACCCAAGGAAACTACGAACCTCCGTAGGCGTCATAGGTCTTGGCCAGTCCTTTATGGCTTCTATCTTTTGAGTATCAACCTTTATTCCTTCATCAGATACAATATGCCTTAAGAATGCCATAGATTTTAACCAAAACTCACATTTAGAGAACTTTGCAAATAGCTTACGATCATGAAGAATCTGCAACACCTGTCTTAAGTGATTGACATGGTCCTCATTTGATCTCGACTAAACCAGAATATCATCTATAAAAACTATCATAAACACATCCAAGAATGGCTTGAACATCCTATTCATCAAATCCATAAAAGCTACAGGTGCATTAGTTAGCCCAAAGGACATGACTAGGAACTCGTAATGACCGTACTGTGTTTGAAAAGTTATCTTGGGTATGTCATTCTCTTTGACCCTCATTTGGTGGTAACCAGACCTTAAATAAATCTTCAAAATCCACTTGGTGCCTTGCAACTGATCAAATAAGTCATCAATTCTCAGAAGGGGATATTTGTTCTTAATAGTCACCTTGTTCAATTTTCTATAGTCAATACACATTTTTAATGAGCCATCCTTCTTACGCACAAATAACACTGGTGCGCCCCAAGGGGACACACTAGGCCTTATGAATCCTTGTTCTAGCAAGTCTTTCAATTGCTCTTTCAACTCCCATAATTCTGCTAGGGCCATTCTATGCGGAGGAATTAAGATTGGTCGAGTACCTGGAATCACATCGATACCAAACTTCACTTCTCATTATGGAGGCAAACTCAGAAGATCTTCAGAAAATATATCAGGAAATTCATTTACCACTGGAATAGTTTGAAGAGTTGGTCTCTCCGCATTTGTATCCTTCACTCTAACCAGATGACATATGTAACCCTTGAAAAAATCATCTTTTTTGCCTTAAAATAAGAAATAAATTTACCTCTTGGCGCACCAATATTACCTCTCTATTCAAGGACTGCCTCCCTTGGAAAATGGAAACACACCCTCTTAGTTCGACAATCTACTGTGGCATAACAAGAAGCCAACCAATCCATACCCATTATAGCATCAAAATCTACCATTTCTAACTCAACCAGGTCAGCCATTGTATCGCGACCACAAATAGTTATTATACAATTTCAATACACTCTCTTTGCTATAACAAATTCACCAATCGGCGTAGATACTTCAAGTGGCTTCACTAGCAATTCTGGTGTTTTTTTAAACTTTCTAGCAACCAATGGAGTGACATATGATAATGTAGAATCGGATCAACTAATGCATATACATTATGTGAAAAGATGGTCAATGTACCTGTAACTACATATGGAGAAGCCTCTGAATTTTGTCGATCCACTAAAGCATATGTACGATTCTGAACTCCATTAGAGCTAGCTCCTCTTTTAGTACCTCTACCATGACCCATAGGCTGTACACGTCTACCTGAATAAGGCACCAATGATGATGATGCAATAGCTAATCCAGTAGTTCATGCCATACCACCTATGCCCCTTTGAGGGCATTCTCTTATCATATGTCCTGACGTACCACACCAAAAGTAAGTATTTGTCCCAAACCGACATGCACCTAAATGAACCTTTCCACATTGTTTACATGGCTGTTGAGGAGGCCTTAATTGTCCCATACTCCCTTACTCTTGATACCCCATTGTTCGTGAACTCTGACTCTCGCTTCTTTATCCAAACTGGTTGCCTTTGGACCCTTGAAACTATGGTGGAGCACTAGCCGCAGAAGAAGAAGATAATGGCCTAGGTGGTCTATTAGAAAACCGAGTCCTAAACTCTCCTTGGGATATCGTGAACTGTCCCATAAATATGGCCCTCTTGGGATATCCTCTTTCCAATTCTTTTGTTTTTCTCCTTTGCCTCTGATTCTCTATTTTTTGTGCAAAAGATTGTATCCTTGCTATGTTTATGTCTTTGTTCAAAGTAGAAATAGTACAATCTATAACCAAATATGGATCCAACATATCCACATATCGATGAAATCTATCATCCATAGTAGCTACAACATTAGGAGCATACCTAGATAAGGAGTTAAACTAGAGGTTGTACTCCCTCATGCTCATATTCCCTTGGCAAAGATTCAGAAACTGATCTACATGTGCTTCTCAAATCTCAAATGCAAGGTAATGATCAAGAAGTGCATCTTTGAACTCTTTCCAAGTAACTGAAGGTGCATCGATACCCCTAGATTATTTCCAATCTTCATACCAAAATATAGCCTCTCATTTGAATCTATATGCTGCTAGCTCAACTGTCTCTTTACCCGACACATGCATAACATCTAGAGCCCTTTGGATTTTATCAATAAGGTCTTGTGGCTCTTCATTAAGATCTAATCCAGTGAAAGCGGGAGGATCCAATTTAAGAAAATCCTACGTTCGTAGGCTAGCTGCCCTATCTGCACCACTAGAACCTATAGTTGGAATGGCTTGTCCTTGAGCTTGTCCAGAAACTATACGAGCCAACAATTGTACTGCATTTCTTAGATATCAGTCTGTAGCATTGGTAGGTGGTTCTGAGGATGTGGTTCTTCTCCTTCTTAGCTCTTCTAGAGATGGAGGAGTAGAAGAAGTTTGGGACACAAACTCAGCTTGAGCCTCACTTTGATTAGCCCATCTAGGTGGTGATTTGTTGGTCTCTTCCCCGGCAGCCTCGTCTATCCACTTACCTGTATTCTTACTCCTTCTTGTAACTGACATCTTTACTATAATAAGAGGAAAAAAATAGGTTCAATGGTTAAATATGACTTTACCTACAACATAGGCTCTATTGCACGATCTAAGATATAAAGAAAAAGAGACAACCCCTAAATGTCACATAGTCCCCTATTTATAGATATGGTGCACAACACGCCCATAAACAAGACTCTATATAGACACGACTTTGTAGACACCTTAGGACGACCTGCTCTAATACCACTTTTGTCACGGCTCAACTCTTATTGGGGCGGACAGACACCCATAACCGTAAAAGCCCGAGAGAACTAATTCATAACCTAGTTATCGAACAGAAAAAATATTTTCTATGTTATTCATTTTATCGACCAATCATTTGACAAATCCAAATCCGAGCGAGTGATGACGATGACGGCGCAAGGCATCTCTATTTTCTTGCCTCACTTATCATGTGGAGTAAGTGTTCATTAATATAAACACTACAAAGTTCTCTTCTTCCACCAATGTGGTAGAAAGAGTAAACTTTTCAATTTGGAGTACACTTTCTAAATTGGGTGTCTCCTTTCCTCCACATTTTTCCACTCCATTTTCCATTCACACTTTCTTCATTTACTATGAACCCAACACCTAGCTATAGTTTTTCTTGGATTTATAGCTCGAGGAGTTGCTTAAAAAATTCTAACGGCGAGGATAATAAACATTTTGAACGGAATAGAAATTAAATCATGCGAGTATGTCTGGGGGAATGCTATTATTGATAGAAACTACGACAACAATCGAAGAGGAACAAAATGAAGAAAAAGATACAAATAGAAATTTAATGTTAAAATTAGCAATATGTAATATGTGTTATATAGATGAATATACTTGTGCATTTAAAGAATATTATTACAAAGGAGCATAGGGCAGTATTTTCGGTGTGATGAAAAATATGTGTCTAGTCACAACTGTAGGAAAGACAGGCAACTATATCTCATGGAAGTTGAAGAGGAGGTAGATGAAGTGATCCTAGATGAGAAAGGGTATGAAAAGAAAGTTGGGACAATATCTACTCTTGCAGTGAGTTGTTAGATCTCTATCTATGCCTTAGTTTGTACTATAGGATTATGAGGATAAGAGTGGGTGCAAAGGGGAATATGGTGTATGTGTTCTCAGAATTCATGAATAACTTCATGGACAGGCAACCAAAAACAAGGTTGCAGGCTTGAGAAGATTCCTCCATTTTCTGTGGTAGTAGCAAATGGTAGTAGAGTGCTCATCTCTTTTATGAGTTAAAAATATCATAGAAGATGCAATGGGTTGAATTTTGGGATGGTATGTTAGTCGTGGCATTAGGAGGAGGTGATGTAGTACTAGCCACTAGGCATTCAATGGCTCATCACTTTGGGGTATATAAAATGGAATGACTGAGAATTGATTTTTAGATTGGAGGGAGAAGGGCGACTATGATTTACTATAATTTATGAAATGATGTCAAAGGTTTAAAAAAAGTAAGTATAAATAACATAAATATCAACTCTTTTGGAAGTAATTACTCTTTCTTACACTTTTTATTTACTTTACTTTCTCTCCCTATTAATATACATAACATATCTAACATATACATAGCATTCTGCGTATATATTGAAATTTTTATAATATATTTAGCAAGTTGAATTTTTTTATAATATTATAATAGTGTGATTTTTTTGTAATTCTGTTTATTTGTGTAATTTTTAGTTAAAAAAGCTAATAAGTCAACATAATGGTTTTATGAAAAAGGCCTACAGATGTCAACTCTATGAAATGGCCAAATGTGATGAAAAGGCCAATAGGTGTCATTTCCATGATTTAAGTATTGGTCTTCTAACCTAACAGTACAAGTGATAAAATTTTTTCGACAAAAATGTCCGGTATATGTAATATCTCGATATTATATAATCTATTTTATAATATATAAAGATTGTATAAATAAAAAAATATAATCATATATATATGATATATAACTATGTGTAAGAGATATATATACATTATAAACAGTGTTTATACTATAGTTATATTTTGCAACAGTTTATCTTCCTCAACGAGTTAATTTTTTTCAATCTCGGGAAACTAAAATCCCATCTAAACAGTGTCATAATTTAGATATAAGTTCTTCTCAATGTTTCAAGTATTTTGATATATTATTAACTTGAGAAGATTCATATTTGTCTTTTAACAATAGAAATGATATTATATGTCACAATTTTTATTTTTCATCTTTGGAAACTACCTCTGAGTTAAACATTAAGGGATAGTTGTTTACTTATTTGAAGATCATTAACTAATGCTAAATGTTTGATGGGAAAAAATTACCGTAATTTAGTATTATGAGCAAAAAAGATATTTTATTGAAGGAATTCCTGCACCATGTGCTATGGTTTAAGATGAATAATAAGTAGAGCTGTTAAAATAGGCTTGACCTGTGAGGCCGGTCTAATCCAATTCTTTAATTAAATGGAGTTGGTCTAAGTTTTTTCAGCTCATTTAAGAACGAGGCTTATAAGTCCAGCCTTACTTGACACGTCGACTTTAGAGGACTAATGCGTTAGTCTCAGAGGCCAATCTGTGAACCGAGACATTAAAATAAGTTGGTCATTTATTTGTTAAAAAATAGGATTTTGTCAATCTTTTCTAACTAGCTACTTATCTTTTATCCATCATTTTGTTGATATATTTTTCTGAAAGTTCTTAATATGCGTTTGGAATGGTTGGCAAACTGCTTTTAGTTGTGAAATTCAAAAAGTTGTTTTTACTCGTGATGTTGTTTAGTACTTGTTGCCTTTGCGTAATGTAATATTTTGTTCTTTAAATTTAGGCTATTTTCTGCTGTGATCTTATTACTTTTATGTAGATACTTCGTGTATACAGGGTATTTATGATCTTACAGCTTTTATGTAGATTCTTTGTGTATACAAGGTATTTATGATTTTATTGCTTTTATGTAGATTCTTTGTGTATACATGTATTTATTATCTTAATCATATTAGAACTTTTTCATGAAATTTAGCTAATCATCCTTTCTCGACAGTAAATACCACGAGCTAATTACAACTAAAGGTATTAGTAAGATGCCTATAACATGCTAAAAACTAGTAGATGACATATTAAAGCGAAAACATAAAAGTTAATAGTTGTGTAATGCTTACAATATTTTCATTGATCATGTTTCGATTACTTTTATTTGTTTTGAAGGGTCAACTCGTCCCAATTCGTGGCCCACTTAGAGACGAGTTAGGTTGTTATTTTAAAGGCCCTTTGAAAATAATTTGTAAGTGGCAAACTTAAGTCTATAATTAGTAGTTTATAGCAACCATTTCTTAATTACCCGAAATAACAGGTTGTATTTTTATTTTAGGCACTTTTTGCTATGAAAATACATATACAAACGAAATTTACTGCCCTTAGTTTTCTCAAATTAGTTGAGTTAAATAAGAAATAAATATGCTCTTAAATTATTCCATGTATTTAAATCTAAATATTCTTTTTTCATAAATGACTCTTATTAAAACTTTTTGCAGTTTATTTTCATCAACTAAAATCAAATTCAAAATGTGATTTTACTGTATAATTTTCTTTCCATAAAAATCTTTAAATTTTCAAATAAATCATCATTGTTGATACAGGTATTGTATCCCAAACTTGATTTCGTATATGTGTTTAAACAAAGTAAGTTGACTTAATCATTTTGTTCCTAATCATTTTTGCTAATTTATTTTTTAATTTAAGTGTATTTTCAAAATTTTATTTGATAGAACTCAATTTTTTCAAATCATTATTAAACTTAGATAGTTATAATTTGATCGAATTCAAATTTGCTCCATACTAAATTAACAGTATCAATTTTCTAATATAGAATATAATTGTATAGGTGTTCAGTTTATTTGTATATTCTACAAAGTGTAAATGTATTTTGTTCGGTATATTTATATTTTTCAAGTTTATTTGTATATTTTAAATTTATTTGTATATTTCGGCTTCTATTTGTGTATGTTGACAGTAACTGTATATTTTGAATTTTTTTACACACTATTAGTGTATGTGTAGCTTTATGAGAATAACTATATATTTTGTGTGTATTTGTATAGTTATAATTATTAGTATATTTTGAGTGTATTTGTGCCTTTATGATTCTTTTTGTATGTTCTGAGGCAGCGTGTACGCGTATGATGGTATGACCATATACATTTGTCTCTATATTTGTATTTGCCATATATTTTTCTATTTTTTCAGAAAGTGACTCATTTTATATTGGTGTATATATTTACTGTAAGTTATTACAGTTATATTGTCAAGATACAAAAATCGATAGGTCATGATGATACTTGTTGCGACGAACCTTGACAACTAAGCCTTTCACCCAAAATGATAAACACAGAAAAAAGACAGAAATACCCCAAAGGTAAGGCTTCTAGAACGAAGCCGAACCACATAGATATGATAAAATTGGAAAAAACAAAATCAACACATGCAGCCATAACTCTCAAAACTTGATCAACGATATAAGAACTACTAATACAATTCTAGAGTCAAATACATCAAAAAAATAACCATAAAGAAAAATATCTGTCTCTGAACACCAATAAAGACATAACTAATACAGAAAGATAGAGGTGAACTCCGACGTATGAATGTCCAACCGCTACCTTGAGAAATCTAAAGGTGTCCGGAATCAACCAGGTTGAGGCTCACTCAAACCTAAAGTTGTACCGAAAGAGTGAAGTAGCAGTGAGTACGACCACTTGCACTCAGTAGATATCATAGGCCTACCTAGCAAAGTAGAAAATAAAGCATATAAAATACACACTAAGGGCACGCCAACTACAACAAAAAATATCCCGCAATGGTAGCCTACACCACTTGCACTAACAGTTCTAATAATTCACCTATTTGTAACATCACACCAAGATAGAACAAACATACACATTATATCACATATAAGTAGAATAAGGGAGAACATGTATATTCAAGATCAACAAGTACAAGTAAAGGAAGATATGCCAAATACATAGATGAAAAGTCAATATAGCAATACAACACAACATAAAGACAATAAACTAATTGCAATGTATATGATGATGATGATGAGGAGGAGGAGGTGTATGCACGAGTTGTTGTACAACCTCTGAAATCGTCACACAATTTCTGTATACATGTACGGAGCTAAATCTTCCAAATGTAAGACCCATGGGGGGTTCGTCAACCTGTATACAATCCACATATTTCATATCTCCTTTTTGGAACATCCCTCAAAAAGGATATTATAAGGTGTTACAATAGCTCTCTCCCGATACATCCCTCGGGGAGGGTTTTAAAAAGGTGATGCCACAATGGTACTAATGTTTCATGAATAAGTATGATATGAGGATGTAATGCTCACAACCAATGATAATCATTATTTCCACAACCAACCACAATGATACATTTCCACAACCATGTGAGCTAATATCTATTCATTATTTTTATTTCATCTATGAATTTTCACACGTCTTATGTACCAACAAGAATGAATATATAACATTACATCAATGTTACCACATTAGGCATTTCAACAACACAATGCAATTATTCACATGTATTCAGGGCTATTAACATCACATAGGATCTAACACAATCACACACATCAGATAATATCTCAATTTCGGCAATTACATCACATATAGGCCTTTACACGGACACAACACATAGATAGCCATTTTTATGATTAGTTCTCACCTTTAACATACATTTTATATCATCATTTACTAATAAGTCTAGTCTGAAAGAGTTAAGTCATAACCTAGCTCAAAAGCCAAAATCGGTTTGCTGCACTTCGTATCCACGATCTTACTTTTCACAAAAAATCCTCCACTAAAAATATCAAATATGAAATCTACGCGTAAAAAAAAAAAATCAATGACACCCATATTGACTACTTTTGGTCTGGAATTAAAATGGACCTCCGAAATAAATTTTCGAAAAAGAAGGGCAAAATCATAACTTTACTTTAAAAATATGTTTTCCATAATTTTAGGAACCTACATATGAAATTCAAAGTCAAATCGAGTCTAAAATGAGATTCAAATTGAAGAAAAAATATTTTAAAGCTTTACAGGATAAAATCTTTGAAATCCGAATTAAAATCAAGAATCAGAGTTGTTTTGAAGGTTAAATTGATGAAAAACTAGTAATTATAAGATTAAAATACTATTCAGTGAAAAGAAGTGAAATTTGAGTTTAAAATCAAGCCCCAAGCCACCACATATATCTATATTTAATATTTTTTCTAATTATTTTTCTTAAAAAAATATCTGGTTGTAGCAGCCATATACCATGTCTACACAGTACAAGACAAAGAAAAATATTTTATTATTTGTCTCAAGAATAGACCCTCTCTTATCATGCATTTGAATGATATATCATGTGCACATACTTGTGCGGTCTTGGATAACAAGAATTTTACAAAGGAAGCATATTGTTCTAATTTATACGAGTCAAAAATTGTATTGAGAATATATGATATTCCAATTTATCATTTATCACATAAAGATGATTGGGTAATTTCAGATAGCATTATGGATGATGTAGTACTATCCCCAATGTACAAGCGACCTCGTAAAAGACCTCCAAATAAAGATCGTGAAAAATCAGAACGTGATATGTTCGAAAAGAAAATCATCAATTCATGTAGTGCTTGTGAGTTTAAGGGTCACAATAAGCATTCGTGTAGGAAATATCATAAATGATAGATTTGTTTTGATGTTATATTCATTCAGTGTATTTTTTCGCAATTTATGACATTGAACTCATTTGATAAATATGTGATTAATTCAACACAACCCATTCTGAAATGACAATTATGCTTGATGTATTAGAATATGTATTAACGTGTGTGCCGCTACACTTGCTACTTGTAGATATTGCACAAATGTATGTAATTGAAAATGTAAAATTACATATTCATAGATGTTCAGAAAGATAAAAGTACTTATACATATATTCTTAATATTACATATGTGGATACAAATATGTATATGCAACTGTTTTGAAAAACACATATACAGTTAACTTTATTAAGAACAACTGTGTTTTCAAAAATACATATACAAATAACTATAAGTATTTGCGACTGTGATTGAAAAAATAATGAAAAACATAAGAGTACAATTGTAGTTAAACAGTTATTTACAGATATATATCTATATAAACGTATACATTCACATTTAAATACATATGAACATACATCTACAAACACAAATACATAGATATACAAATTTAAAAGTTGTGCAATTAAATATGAATATAAAAATTAAAAATACATTTGTATTTACATAAACAATTATATAAACCTATCCTACATTATTAATACATATCTACCTACATTACATATACAGATACATTTACATCACCTATATGTATTTTCAACTGCATTTGAAATACATACGAATATAAATATAGAGTTGTGCCACTAATTAATACATATGTAGATTTGAACATAAACCTGACCCATATGTATATGTATGTATATATATATATATATATATATATATATATATATACATACA
>NC_061111.1:61803091-62019777 GCF_002878395.1 Capsicum annuum | reverse complement strand
CCCCCCCTCCCCCCCCGAACTTGTTCTTTTACTATGTCCCGTGGTTCTTTTTTTCTGATGTGGAAAAATATTTGATTTCACACTCCATCACGCGCGTGATGGAATGATTTTTCAACAACATCAACATTTTTAAAGATTAAAAAAAAGAAAAAATCATTTTTATTTAGTTTTTTCAAAAAATTCAATTATGCCCTCTTCTTCCATTACTTTCAATCTAAAAAAGTTTCCATCCATTTATTAATTTTGTAAAACTCCAGTTTATTAATTAGTTTATGAAATAAAAATTTCATCCGGTTATTAATTTTGTATAAATTTCTTTTATTAATCCAAAAACCTTTCATCCATTTATTAATCCAATCTAAAATTCCAGTTTCCATTCCTATAGAACTCCTTCAATTTTGTGATCTTAATTATATATATCATATGAGTTATTGTAACTAAAAAAATATACTAAATATCGAAGAAAATATTTTAAAAAATATTGTAATAAATAAACAAATACTAAAAAAACTAAGACACGTACTTATAATAAATGTAGTTATATTGGTTATCTATTTTTAGTTCCGAATGATTTGATTTTCAATTTAACTAATAAAAAAGTACTCATAAAATAGAAAAAGTAGTAACTAACATGAAAATAATCGAATGTTAGTCGCAACCAAAATCCTACTTATGGGGTGTAAAATAGTAATTTAGCATAAACTTATTGGGTTATCAGTTTACCCAATAACCCAATAAAAAAATTAAAATCGAATCAATGACCCAATGATTTTTTTTTTTTTTACAAAATCGTTAAAAAATGGTTAACCCAATAACGATAAATCAATAACATTTTTATCTATTCGATTTTTGTACATCCCTAACTTAAATTGCAATTTCTTACTCCATTAATTATAACAAGAAACGTATTTGTGCATGTGAGTCTCCTCAAAATACTAATCAAAACAATAATTGGAAACTAATATGAAATACTAACTGAAAAAATAATTTCATATTTTTAACACACACAAAAAAATATAAATTTTTAGATAGTAGCTTACTTGATCGACAAAAATTCAACCTTTCACTATTTTGGAGTCGAGAAAAACTGAAAAATATAATTTTTTTGGAGAAGAATTAAATAATTAAGGGTAGAAGGGAGTTATTTTTTAATATAGGATAAACATAAGGGAAGTGGATAGTATTTATCCATGTAGACACCACGTCAACACTTTTTTCCATGTGTCCACACGTGTTTTACACGCAGTGGACAGTCTAGCAAAAAGGGGTCATGAGACATAATAAACGAACAAGTTCGGGGGGGGGGGGGGGTTAGAACTAGTTAAATTTCAGCTATACCACGAATAAAAAAAAGGTGACAAGTTCAGGGGGTAATGTATACTTCTCTCTCTCTCTCTATATATATATATGGGAAAAAAAACATATATAACTATATATACATACAATTCTGAGCCATATATGTGTGTGTGTATATATGTGTGTGTATGTGTATAAATATATGGAAGAAAATATAAATACCCCCCGGAACTTGTCGGCACAACTTACTTTTGCACTTTAACTTTATAGGTAATTATTTACCCCCCTAAACAATTTTTACGTGAATTATATACAACCCCTAAAATGTAATACCACTCTCACAATGAAAAGTGTAGTACACTCGCCCACGTCAGATCCACATAAAAAATTATTTTAAAAAATAATTTCACTAATATATATTTTATATAGTTAAAAAAATATATCCCCCCTCACTCTTTCTTCTTCAAAATACTCACTCTTTTTAATCTTCAAACCACTACCACCACCACCACCCAACCCGCCGCCATCCACCTATATGTTCTTTCTTCTTCTTTGACCCCCTATTAATGCTTCTTAGTCCTTAATCATTGATTTAATTTTCATTAATTACCTCTCTTTTTTCTAACATTCATTAACACTTCTCTAATTTTTGTTACTTTTAATTTCTCTTCTCATAGAATATTTTTTTTGGAAAAATGTGTATTCTAAATTACATATTTGAAATTTATAATAAAGATTTTTTGAATCAAGATGAAGATTTTTTCTATAGATGACAATAGTGATTTGAAAAAAAAGAAAAAGAAGAGGATTCAAAGAAGAAGAAAGGGATGGAAGTTTGTTGAATTCGACAAAAAAAGAGAGAAAGGAAGGGGAAGGGTCGAAGAAGATGGAGAGGGATGGGTTTGAAAAAAATGAAAGGGGTGGGGGTCTTGAAGAAGATAAAAAGGGGGCAAGAGATGTTTTTATTTATTATTTTTATTTCATGTATAATTAAATTATATATAATAACTTAAAAATTATTAAAATATCTGTAACGCCCCAAAACTTGATCCTGAGATGTCACACGATGCTCAAGGCAACGAGTAGCCTCAAATTAATCCTGTAAGCCTGCTACTAGGTCTGTAACTCATTTCAAGATAAACTAATCAAGTAATAATGTTGTATTATATCAAAATTGAACTGGAATAAACTGAAGATACTGTCTTAATAACTAATACTGGAAGTCTGGATAATAGCTAGTAGTCCGACAAGCCTATACTACTAATAAACTAGAAGTAACTCCCAACTGACTCGAACTAAACTGTAAGAAATTAATCAAATACTATGAAAGCTGGAAGTCTGGATAAGTAGGTCCTCGAACCATGAGGACTCACCAACTGTAGGGATGTAGACATAGATGCCCAAAATCACTCATGCAGTTGAGACTGAGCACCTGAACCTATATTATGAGACAATGTAGCACATAGACGTATATGTGGATCAGTACTTTAAAGATGTACTGAGTATATGGGGGTGAATGCATAAGTAAATGTAATATCTCAATATTATCAAAATTATAAAATATGCATATTATATGTAATGGCTCACTTGGCTGGAATAACTGAAAGCTAAAAATCATAGATCATGAACAATTAAACATACTGTATAAAACTGGTGAGCCATCAACTTTAATGTCTAAATATTTTACTTGTATACTGTTTTCAAATCATGCAAACTAAGTACAGAAAGGACTGACTTTTATCATCTGAAAACTGAAAGCTGAAATCTAATAACTGATGTGCTATGTAAGATAATATCTGAGTAAAATTGTGAGCATTTACACCTAGTTTCTGAAAGCCTTTTGTTTTTATTTTCTATTAGGGAGGTTTTTCTAACCGACAGAAACCATGTGAGCTATCATGGAGTCCAACATCTTGTTTACCTAAGGGGAAAACTTCACATTGGGGAGAGGTGTCATACTCTTGCCAGGGAGTATAACCTGAGCTAAGTGATCACATCTGTAACTGTCATCCATCCATATAAAAATAAGAATACTGAATTTGTACCTACAGTGGCTCGTAGTTTTAGAAAAGTAGGATGCGCTAAACCCACACTTTCCTCTTGGTGCTAAATACTACTCCCCTTAGTCTATATGTTCATTCTGTTGGAAATCCACTTTAAAACTCGTGTAAAGGTTAATAATGAAAACCTATTATATATCTGTAAATCTATTTTGTAACTGAAACTATAAAGTGGATTCCATATCAAATCTAAGATCAAAAGATCACATCTTTATCAAAATTTGAAAATAACTAGTCTTGGGATACTTAAAGCATAGTCATTTTTTTGAAATATCAACATAAAAACTAGGCCCTAGTAACCCATACTTCAAAATCATGTCAAAACATCATAATATCCCTGCTCGATGATGTAAATATTGGTAATTCAATTCAAAATTTGAAAATTTCAAAAATATGCATAAAAATACTAAAGAAAACATGCAATTCAACATCAACAATACTTGAAATATCATAATCTTCAATTGGTGATAAATGGGTATAAATTCCAAATTGAAAATCATGTAATTTCGTATAAAAATCAACTTTAAATCAAATTTTGGGCACAAGGATGAAAGAAAAAATCCCGCATACCTTAATTGATGAACTAGATGAAGAAACTTGGTTTTGAGATCCTATACGTGCTCTTGAATATTGATTCTTGGAAGTCTTAAATTGGGAACCTTGAATTTTGAACTATTTTGGGAAAAGAATGGTGGAATTTTGGGATTTAATTTGATGGAAAATCCGCATATTTTGCTCAATAATACACTTAATCATCTGTTTTCATGATTTGGGGATGTGGGAAAAACACTAAACTACCCTTGGGATTCAAAATACGTAACTAGGTTGCCGATTGAGGATTCACCATGACGCGGTAAGTGGGTCATCATGATACCTACCGCAACGTGGTGGAATCATGGTGACTCACTAGATTGTGACAATTGCTGTTTTGGGGTTCACCGCGATGCGGTGCAATCGCGGTGACCCTCTGTAAATTGATGAATGTTGAAATGTCCTTCATCTCGACTCGATGGCCTGCTTATCGTGATACTCATCGCCACACAGTGCAATCGCGATGAGCTACTATTTTGCCAATTTGAATGTGATCCAATCCTCTTCCAAAAATTTCAAAATTTTCTGGAGACATGCTATTTACACCCCTGAATATAATTCAATCAAAAATTCATTGTCTCGGAGCCCAAAAGGTCAACTTAAAAATCTTCAAAGTTTAAAGGGACATAAAATGACCAAGTTCCTTAACACTTGGATTTATTTTTAGGTTCTAAGTGTTTCAAGTACGTACTAAGGGATGGACTGAGCTAGAAATATTTGGGGTATTACAATATTTTCCTCTTGGGAACATTAGTCCCCGAATAAGGCTAACAAAATTGAGATGATGAAAACTGAGGCTATAAATAGCATGCACAACAGAAAGCATGACTAAACTGATTTGCAAATGCAAGAACTATCGAATGAATGGCTATATAAAGATGAAACTTGGAATGAAAAGAGGTGATCTGAGGAAACTTGTCACCTTGAACTGAATCTGAATCTACAGCGAAAAGATGAGGGTACTTGGTTCATATATCTGTTCCTTCTTCCCAAGTAGCTCCCTCAACGGACTGATTTGCCAAAAACTTTGAACAAGGGAACTTCCTTGTTCCTTACTCTACGAATCTGGCAATCAAGGATCTGGATTGGAATCTCTTCATAAGAGAGGCTATCAAGAATATTTGTGCTTTCTACGGGTACTACAACCGCTGGATCACTAATACACTTCTTTAACAAGGACACATAGAACACGGGATGAATGGAGGACAAATCTGTAGGCATCTCAAGCTCATATGCCACCTTCCCAACACGGCTCAAAATTCCGAAAGGGCGAACATAGCGGGGACTAAGCTTCCCCTTTTTGCCAAATCTCTTCACCCCTTTCATGGGTGAAACTTTCAAATAAACTAAATCACCAACTTCAAACTCTAGATACCTTCTCCTCACATCCGCATACAATTTCTGACCACTCTGAGCTACTTTCAACCTTTTTCGAATCAACTGGACTTTCTTTATAGCTCTAACACCATATCTAGCTCTATCAACGCGGCCTCACCCACATTAAACCAACCAATAGGTGATCTACATCTTCTCCCATAGAGATCCTCAAATGGGTCCATCTGGATGCTAGCATGATAACCATTACTATAGGCGAACTTAATCAATGGCAAATGCTCATCCCAACTGTAACGACCTGGGACTACCCCCAGTTGTCACATGATGCTTACAGTCTCGAGGGATCACAAGCTAATCCACGAGCTGGTACCTACAGTGAGCACTGGATAACATGATCATAAAGACGGATGAATACTGACATTCCATAAGGTTTTAATAATTGAATTTAAAACTAAAATATGAGTCTATAGAAAGAACTAACTGAATCTGATAAAATAATGATAAACTGGATAACTGACTGTAATATCTGAATACTGAATAGCTGATTCTAATGTCTGAAAAACATCTAACTGACTGACTAAATTTGAATTGATGAGACAGGCTCCAACTAACTCCAACTAACTTCTAACCGAGACATAAAATAAAGTAAGCCTATCCTCAAAATATAAGGACTCACCACTGCTACTGCTGAGGATCTGATAAGTCTAATTGTGAGCCGGGAACTGAGCGTCGAAACTTATGATATAACACATCATAGAGTAAAAGAAAAGGTATGCGATCAGTACTTTGAATGTACTTGTAATGACCTGAGACTACCTCCTAGTCGTTACACGGTGCTTACGGGTCTCAAGGGACCACAAGCTAACCTATAAGATGACACCTGCTATGAGCACTGAATAAAATAATCATGAATGCGGAAAAAAAATTGAAATTTTATAAGATTTTAATAATGAAGTAACTACTGAATTATGAATCCGATAAAAATGTGAATAGTCTGAAAAGCTAGCTATAGTGTCTGAAAAGCCTCTACACTGGATACTGTGAGTTGATGGGACAGGCCCCCAAACTAACTCTACTAACTACTGAGATAAAGACATAAAGTAATTTAATCTATCCTCGGATGTTGAGGATCACCACTAATACTATACAACTGATAATCTGAGAATCTAGGAGTGATCTGGGAACTGAGCGTCAGCACCTATGATCAGTACTTTGAATGTACTGGGACGCTAAATGAGGTAGGATGATACGTATGGTCTCATGAATAGAAATAATACTAATTAACTGGACATGCACGTAAAGTATGGAGTACTGAATAAAGAGCATAAAATATGTAGATACTAACAATGCATGAAAATTTGTAAATACTGAGGATGCATGACCAACCATAAAACACAAATTGGGTAAAATTTGTAAATACTGAAATAACTAAAATTTGTATGCTTTGGTTAAACAACACTAAGACAAAATAACTGAGCGAGGACTGTAACTGAGACTATATCTGAGACTGTGGGAGGTATTATCTAACCGATATTCCCCAATTTGAGCTAATCGGGGTACAACCTATAACCCTAGTTAGAAGGGTGTTAATACCGTGCCATGGGTACTAACGATGGCTGTGTGGATCCACTAAACTGATATAATGTCCAAAGGACTAAGTGTGTCAAGCCTGAACTGACGGGTAGCCCCTGTGAGATAGTCAAGCCTAATTTGACGGTTGACTACTCATATCCTATGCTGGCTACATAGTTCTGGAGCATAAGGACTGCTATTAACGACTCTACGTATCTGACGGGTAAACCGCCATCCCTACACTCGCTCGTTGCTAAATCCTACTCTCAACTGAAAGACACTAAAATACTAGATTGTTCTAAGTTCATCTGACTGGTAACTGACTGTTTGGACAATGCTCACAGTATGTTTTGAAGACTATTTTATAATGTACTGATACTAGACTAATTAAATATCTATGGATTTTGGGTATTCAATACCCCTAGGACTCAAAAAATAATAGTAAAATGACACAAGTTTGAGGGACAAAACATGAAGGCTTTTATTTATATTAATCACTCTTGTAGACATTTTATCAAACACTTGTAGTTCATGGTTAAAATGATCATAGGAATGCCATGTAACTTATGGAATAACATGAATTCAATATCATAGATCTCAATAACGGTTTAGTTCAATAAATAATAATATAAAAACATGGAGATTGAATAGTAATGATAATTTCATGGTAACATGGCATAAAATCAATAGTGTATGGAGATTCATGGATAAAATCATAATTTAAAACGTAATAACTTGAAATATTATAACTTGATGATTAAAATAGGTTACTTGAGCTCCATGGATGAAAGGAATCTATGGATTAACATCTAACATACCTAGAATGATGAATTTGGAAGGATTGATGGAGAGTTCTTGAGAGTTGACATTGACTCTTAAAGGTTAGGGTTTTTTTACTTGAGAGAATGTTCTTGATTTTGGAGAAAAAATAATTAGAATAATGCCCAATTAGGTTATTAGAGACTTAATTTCGTGTTTGGGGCTGACTGGGACAAGGAAAAAGTACTTAAAAGCCCTTGGAATTAAAACTCGGAACTGACTGAAAATCCCAATTTTCTAAGCTGGCGTGACGTGGAGCTATCCCGCCGTTTTACCGGAATCGGACAACTGGGAAACTGATTTGTGGCACGACACGGAGAAATCATGGTCCTTCACTTCTTGGGACTTAGGAGTTCACCGCGACGCTGTGGTATCTCACTTCGACACTAGATATGGACAAATGTTAAGTTGACTTATGGTGCGACGTGCTAGGATCGCGGACCCTCACTGGAATTTGCCAAATGGGAGATTGGCCTGCTCCGCGACATACTAAAGGTTAAAATAACGGTGACTAATGATTGAAACTTAAAATTTCCATAACTTCTTACCCGGTTATCGAATTTAATTTTATATCGTTGGAAAGATAATTGAATTTCCTATGCAATGACAGTCTCTAAACTGAAAAATAATGACTATTTCAAAAAATCTCATATATGACTACTCATGTATTGGGAATTAGATTATTCTTGGGAAATATAGGGTGTTACAAGATATTTCCCACTGGGATCATTCATCCCCGAATGAAACTGATTAAGCTAAGAAAACTTATGGACTGAGCTTACACACTAAATATACATATCTGATGCATGGAATGCATGACTGAACTAATTCATAAATGCACTATTGGCATGAACATGATGTGCGATTAAAATTGAGCATGACAGAGAAAAATCTTAAGAAGATTGGTAACTTATACTAAATTTGGATTTGCGGAGAAAAGATGAGGGTACTTGGTCCGCATATCTGCTTCTGTTTCCCAAGTGGCTCCCTCAATAGACTGATTCCACCAATGAACTTTGACTAGTGGAACTTCTTTGTTCCTTAGTTTACGAACTTGATGATCAAGAATTTTGACTGGAACTTCCTCAAAGGAAACTTTGTTCTGAATATCCATATTTTATAAGGGAACAACTATATCTGGATCACCAATACACCTTTTCCATATGGAGACATAGAATACTAGATGTACTGAGGCTAGATTCGAAGGCAACTCAAGCTTGTAAGCTACCTTTACAAAATGATTGAGAATTTTGAAGGGACCGACATATCGAAGACTGAGTTTTCCTTTCTTGCCGACTCTCCTCACTCGCTTCATGGGAGAGATTTTCAAGTACACCAAATCACCGACCTTAAACTCGAGATCCTTTCTCCTCACATTGGAATACGATTTCTATCAGCTCTAGGCTACCCTAAGTCTTTCTCTGATCAACTGAACATTCTCTAACACCTCAAACACTAAGTCAGGCCCTACAACTGAAGCCTCACCTACTTTAAACCAACCAATTAGAGATCTACATCTCCTACCATAGAGAGCCTCAAATGGAATTATACAGATACTAGAATGATAGCTGTTATTGTATGCGAATTCAATCAAAGAAAAATGGTCATCCCAACTACCCTTAAAATCAACAACGTATTAAGAGTTTGAATGGTCCTTTCTACTTAGTCATCTGTTTGAGGGTGGAAAGCTATACTGAGATGGACTTAGGCCTTTTGGAATGCTTTCCAGAAGTGAGAGGTAAACTAGGTACCTCTATTTGAGATAATACATATGGGAACACCTTGCAACCTAACTAACTCTCTTAGATAAAGATTGACATAGTCCTCAGTTGAATAAGAGCTATGGAATGGCAAGAAATGATCTGATTTGGTCATTCTATCTACGATAACCCAAATAGAGTTATGCTGATGACGGGTACGAGGCAAACCTGTCACAAAGTCCATGTTCACTTCCTCCCATTTCCACATGGGAATGCTGAACTCCTTCATGGATCTATTAGGCTTCTGGTGCTCAACCTTAACTTGCTGACTAATAGAGCACTTAACTACAAAATCTACAATATCTCTCTTCATCTTACTTCACCGATAGATCTCTCGCAAATCACGGTACATCTTAGTAGCCCATAGATAAATAGAGTGACGTGTACTATGCGCTTCTGCAAGAATTCATTGCCTTATATTATCTACACTAAGCACATATAATCTACCCTAATAGTGCAATACACCATCTCTCCCTTCAGAGAATACCTCCACTTTTTGATCTCTGACTGATTCTTTCAACTTAACTAGACTGGGATCCCTATCCTGCTTTTCCTTTACCTCGGAAACTAGAGATGACTATGAGCTACTCTGCACCCATACACTACTTTCTGCTAAATCGACTAAGCGGACACCTATTCGGGCAAGCTGATGAACTTCTTGAGCTAACTTATTCTTACCATCCTCAGCATGAGGTACATACCCATAGACGTTCTAGTGAGAGCATCAGCCACTATATTGCCCTTACCCGGATGATATAGAACATTCATGTCATAATCTTTCAATAACTCTCACCATTTTCTCTGACGTAAATTCAAATCTTTTTGAGAGAACACATACTAAAGGCTTTTGTGATCTATGAACACATCTACATGCACCCCATACAATTAATGCCTCCAAATCATTAAGGCAAATAGTACTGCTGCTAGCTCAAGATCATGAGTCAGATAATTCGTCTTATAAGGCTTAAGCTATCTAGAGTTATAGGCTATGACCTTACCTCTCTGCATGAGGACACAACCCAAACCTACCCTGGACGCATCACAGTACATAACTAACCGATTTGAACTATCTGGTAGGGTAAGAACTGGGGATGAGGTAAGTCGAGTCTTCAACTCCTAAAAACTCTTCTCGTAGGAATCTGACTACTAAACCTTGACTTTCTTCTAAGTCAATCTGTACATAGAGGATGCAATAAATAAAAACCCTTCTACAAACTAATGGTAATAGCCAGCTAAACCTAAGAAACTCTTGATATCTAATGGAGAGATAGGCCTAGACTAGTTTTTCACCACTTCAGTATTTTGAGGATCAACTCTAAAGCCATCATCAGAAATGATATGGCCAAGGAAAGCTATTGATCTTAGCCAGAATTCACACTTACTAAATTTAGCGAACAACTGATGAGCTCTAAGAGTCTGAAGTACTTTTCTAAGATGGTCTGCATGATCGCTTCACCACGAGAATAGACTAGAATGTAATCAATGAAGACCATGATGAACATATCCAGTACTGCTTGAAAACTCGGTTCATCAAGTCCATTAAGGCTGCTGGGATATTCGTGAGACCAAAGGACATGACTAGAAATTTGAAGTGACCATACCGAGTTTGAAAAGATATTTTTGGAATGTCACGTTCTCTGACTCTAAGCTGATGATAGCCTGATCTGAGGTCTATCTTGAAAAAGTAACTGGCACCTTGAAGTTTGTCAAACAAGTCATCGATTCTAGGAAGTGGGTATTTATTCTTGACTGTGACCTTGTTCAATTGACGGTAGTCAATATACATTTTGAGAGAACCGTCTTTCTTATGCATTAATAGAACAGGCGCACCCCATGGGGAGATACTGGGCCTGATGAATCCCTTATCTAGGAGATCCTTTAACTTTTCTTTCAACTCTTTGAGTTTAGATGCAGCCATTCTATATGGCAGAATAGATATAGGCTGAGTATTTTGGATAAGGTTTATTCAAAAGTCGATTTCCCTTTCAGGAGAAACCCTTGGAAGATCTTCAGGAAACACATCTGAGAATTCAATTACTACTTAAACTGACTCAAGCATAAGAGTTCCTAAGTTAGAGTCCTTAACTCACACAAGATGGTAGATACACCCCATAGATATTATCTCTCTCTCTAAGGTACGAAATCAACTGACCCCTAAGAGTTATAGAACTACCCCTCCATTCAAGGACTGGTTCATTTGGGAACTAAAAATAAACTATTTTGTTTCTATAATCAACTGAGGCATAGCATTAGTGAAGCCAATCCATGTCGAGAATAATGTCAAAATCTGTCATCTCTAACTCCATAAGATCAATTGAGGTAACTTCCTGAGATATTGTAACTGGACAGTTCCTGTAGACCTATTTGGCTATAATGGAAATACCTACAAGGGTAGACACTGAAAAGGGCTCTGCTAGAGTTTTGAGACTGACTCCAAAATTGATAGCTATAAACGAAGTTACAAAAGAAAGAGAAGATCCAGGGTCTAGTAAAGAATAAACATCTAAGTGAAAGACCTACAACATACCAGTAACTATGTCAGGAGAACTTTTTTGATCTTGGTGGGACTGAAGAGCATATAATCTGTTCAGATGATGACCACTGGTAGCACTAGAAGCGACACCCTGCTGAGTTGGGCGGCTGAATGAAATTGATGACTGATGGGACTGGCCTTGTTGGCGCACATCCCTACCCTTCTGAAAAACTACCCGATACTCCTAAATCCGATGGCTTGGTTTGCCATACCTAAAGCACACATCACTACCCACTCTCCACTTATCCTAATAATGTCTACCATATTTCTGATGTAGAGAATTTGTATGAGCACTGCTAACACTGACCTGGGACTTAGAGCCTGGTGCTTTATCTCTATTGTAGTTTTTGAATTTAGGTACTGAGGACTAGTTGAAGAGGGCGCTGAGGTTGAAGACCTCTGGTGAAATGAAGGATGGTTACCACCCTCTGACTTTGGCTTACTGAAATTAAAACTAATCTTTCTAGCTCTTCTATTTCCTCTCTCTCTCTCTCCTTAATCTTCTGCTCCTTTATCTTTTAAGAATGAACCGTCATCCTAGACAAGTCCATCTCACTAGTCAACATTGCAGTCCTACACTCCTTACCAAACTATCAGACATGCCAGACACAAACTTACTTATCTTGGACCTACTGTCAGCTACCACATGAGGAGCCTATCTAGCTAACTGAGTGAACTTGAGAGAATGCTCCCTCACACTCATGATACCTTCCCTTAAATTAATAAATTAAAACACCTTAGCCTCCCTTAAATCTAATGGAAAGAATCTGTCCAAGAAAGCCATGGCAAATTCTTCCCATTCTATAGGTCATACATCAATATCTCTATCCACTTTCCACTTCTTAAACCAAGTACGGGCTATGTCCTTTAATTGATATGTAGCCAACTCGGCACTCTGACTAGACGTCACCCCCATCGCATCCGTTACCTTCTGAACCATATCTAAGAATTCTTGTGGATTCTTTTTAGACTTGGACCCTATAAAGAAAGAAGGATTCATTCGGGTAAAGTCACAAATTTTGGTTACATCATTATTGGCAACTAGGTTGGCTGAAATAGCAGTTGGTGTTCATTCTACATTGCTAAAGAGTTCACTAGAGCAGTGAATGCAACCCTGAATTCGGTGTCAGAGATAGGCTCATCAAAAGGATCTATCTGGACAGGCTGAAGGGCTGACTGAGTTCCTATTCTTCTTTTGTTCTTCTTAGGAGGCATGTTCTATAAATAGAAGGAATAACTGGATTTGATAGAGAGTTTAAGTTAAGCTCACGCTCACTCACATGACAAGAATACTGAAAGAAGGGAAAATTTTCCTAAACACCTTGTAGCCTCTCGTCCATAAGTATGGAATGCTACACACCCTTTCACAAGACTCTACTCGATGTGACTTTTAGACTTCCTAGGACCCTTTAAAACCTTAGGTTCTGATACCAAGTTTGTAACGACACTAGACTACCCTCTAGTCATTACATAGTGCTTACCGTCTCATGGGACCACAATCTAACCCATGAGCAGGTACCTACTATGAGCACTGAATAATATAATCATAAATGTAGAAGAATAACTGAAATACCATAAGGTTTTAATAATGAAATAACTACTGAATTATGAATCTGATAAAAATACTAAAATCTGAACAGTTTGAATAGCTAACTGTAGTGTCTGAAAAACCTCTAAATTAGATACTGTGAGTTGATGGAACAGGCCCCCAACTAGCTCTACTAACTACTGAGATAAATAAATTAAGTAATGTAATCTGTCCTCAGATAATGAGGACTCACCACTGCTATTGTACTGCTGATAATCTAAGAATCTAGGTATGATCCGGGAGCTGAGCGTCAGCACCTATGATATGAGACATCATAGTATAAAAGAAAAGGGTATGTTATCAGTACTTTGAATGTACAAGTATGCTAAATGAGATTGGCTGATACACATGGTCTTATGAATAGGAATAATTCTAATTAACTAGAAATGCATGTAAAGCATGGAGTACTGAATAAAGAGTATAGAATTTGTAGCTACTGACAATGCATGAAAATCCATAAATACTGAGGATGCATAACCAAGTATATAACATAAAATGAGTAAAATCTATAACTACTGAAATACTAAAATACCTGAAATCTGTATGCTTTGCTCAAACAATACTAATACTGAATAACTGATTTGGGACTGTAATTGATACTATATCTGAGATTATGGGAGGTATCATCTAACTGACATTCCCCAATTTGAGCTAATCGGGGTCTAGCATATAATCCTAGTTGGAAGGGTGTTAATATCGTGCCACGGGTACTAACGATGGCTATGTGGATCCACTAAACTAATATAATATCCAAAGGACTAAGGGTATCAACCCTGAACTAATGGGTGACCCCTGCGAGATAGTCAATCCTAATCTGATGGGTGAGTACTCATATCCTATGTTGGCTACATAGTTTTGGAACATAGGGACTGCTACTAACAACACTGCCTATCTGATGGGGGATCCACCATCCCTACACTCGCACGTTGCTAAATCCTACTCCCAAATGAAAGACACTGAAATACTAGATTGTTCTAAGTTCATCTGACTGGTAACTGACTATTCTGACAATGCTCACAGTAAGTTTTGAAGACTATTTTATAATATACTGATACTAAACTAAGTAAACAACTATGGATTTTGGGTATTCAATACACCCAGGACTCAAAACAATAATAGTAAAATGACCCTAAAGCTTGAGGTAAAAAACATGAAGGCTTTTATTTAAATCAATCACTGCAGAAGGCATTTTATCAAACACTTGTAGTTCATGGTTAAAATGATCATAGGAATGTCATGAAACTTATGGAATAGCATGAATTCAACATCATAGATCTAAATCATGGTTTAATTCAATAAATAATAATATAAAAACATGAAGAATTAAATAGTAATGATAATTTCATGGTAACATGGTATAAAATCAATAGTATATGGACATTCATGGATGAAATCATAATTTAAAATATAATAACTTGAAAGATTATAACTTGATGATTAAAATAGGTTACTTGAGCTCCATGGATGAAAAAAGTCCATGGATGAACATCTAACATACCTGGGATGATGAATTTGCAAGGATTAATGGAGAGTTCTTGAGACTTAACCTTGATTCTTCAAGGTTGGGGTTTTTTTACTAGAGAGAATGTTCTTTATTTTGGGGGAAACTGATTAAAATAATGCCCAATTACATTTTTAGGGACTTAATTTCGTGTTTGAGGCTGATTGGGACAGTGGAAAAGTACTTAAAATCCCTTGGAATTAAAACTCGGAACTGACTAAAAATCCTAATTTACTGGGCTGGCGTGATGCGGTGCTATCACATCATTTTACTAGAATCAAAAAACTAGGAAACTGGTCTGTGGCACGACACAGAGAAATCACGGTCTTTTACTGATTGGGACCTGGAATTTCATTGCGATGCTGTGGTATCGCGCTTCGACACTAGAAATGGAGAAATGTCAAGTTGACCTATAGCGTGATGCACCAGAATCACAGACCTTCACAGGAATTTGCCAAATGAGAGATTAGCCTACTCTACGATGCGCTAAAGGTTAAAATGATGGTGATTAATGATTGAAACTTAAAATCACCATAACTTCTTACCCAATTATCAGATTTGGGAGAATTTTATATCGTTGGAAAGCTAATAGAATTTCCTACGTAAAAGTAGGCTCTAAACTGAAAAATAATGAGCATTTAAAAAAATTTCATATATGAATACTCATGTATTGGGACTTGGATTATGCTAGAGAAATATGGGGTATTATAGTACTGGTATGCTAAATGAGGTAGGCTGATATTATGGTTTTATGAACAGAATTAATAATTAACTAGGTATGTATTTAAAGCATGGAGAACTGAATAAAGAGGACAAAATATGTAGAAATGAATAAAAAACCTATAAATACTGAGGATGCATGACCAAGCATATAACATGAACTGAGTAAAATCTGTAAACTGAAATACTGAAATAACTAAAAGCTGTATGCTTTGGTCAAACAACACTAAGACTGAATAACTGAGCTGGGAATATAACTGAGACTATATTTTAGACTGTGGGAGGTATAATCTAACCGTCATTACCCAATTTGAGTTAATCGGGGTCCAATCTTTAATCCTAATTAGAAGAGTGTTAATACCGTGCCACAGGTACTAACATTGGTTGTGTGAATCAACTAAACTGATATAATGTCCAAAGGACTAAGGGTGTTAAGCCTGGACTGACGAGTGACCCCTGTGAGATAGTCGAGCCTAATCTGATGGGTGACTTCTCATATCCTACGTTGGCTATGTAGTTCTGGAGTATAGGGACTGCTACTAACGACTCTGCCTATATGACGGGGAAGCCATCGTCCCTACACTCATTCGGTGCTAAATCCTATTCCCAACTGAAAAATACTGAAATACTAGACTGTTCTGAGTTCATCTGACTGTTCTGATAATGCTCATAATATGTTATGAAGACTATTCTGTAATGTACTGATACTAGACTACATAAACAACTATGGATTTCAGGTATTCAATACCCCCAGGACTCAAAACATTAATAGTAAAATGACGCTAAATCTTGAAGGACAAAACATAAAAGCTTTTATTTAAATCAATCACTCTTGTAGGCATTTTATCAAACACTAATAGTTTAGGGTTCAAACAATCATAGGAATTCCATGGAACTTATAAAATAGCATGAATTCAACATAATAGTACTAAATCATGGTTTTATTTAATAAATAATCGTATAAAAATATGAAGGATTGAGTGATATCAATTATTTCATGGTAACATGGCGTAAAATCTATACATGGATGTTCATGGTTGAAATCATAATTTAATATATAATAACTTGAAAAGATCAAAACTTGTAAATTTAATAGGTTACTTGGAATCCATGGACGAGCGAATTCCATAGATGAACATCTAACATACCTGGGATAGTAAATTTCTTGAAGTTCTGTGTGAGTTCCTAAGGATTGGCCTTGAATTTGAAAGCTAGGGTTTCTTGTTCTTGAAAGGGGGATTTTTGATTATGAGAGTAATTGAAATAATGATGGCTTCTTAGGGTGTTTAGGGGTTAAATTTTGTGTTTAGGTTAATTAGGGCCATGGAAAAAGACCCAAATACCCCGGAGCAAATTTAAAAATGGAAGTTGAAAACTGAAGATCACGATTTTTGGCCTTGGCACAATGCACCTCTATCACGCCAAGCCACTAGAATTGGACAACTAGGAAGCTGGCCTATGGTGTGATACAGAAAAAATTATGGTCCTTCACTGATGGGGGCCTAGAAGTTCACTACAATGCAGTGGAACGCAGAGAGACACTAGAAACTGCCAAATGCCAATTTGGCCTTTGGCACGACGTGCCAAGATCGCGCACCTCTACTGGAAATTGCCAATCATCACTTAGCTCCACAATGTGATAAGGGTTAAAATGATGGGGTTTAATGACTGAAAATTAAAATAGCCATAAATTCTTACCCGATTATTGAATTTGGGCGAATTTTATATAGTCGGAAAGTTAATTGAATTTCCTACACAATGGCAGGCTCTAAACTGAAAAATAATGAGTATTTCAAATATTTTTTATATGAACACTCACGTATTGGGACTTAGATTATGCTAGGGAAATATGGGGCGTTACAATATCTCCCCCTTGGGATCATTCATCTTTGAATGAAATTACTTAAGCTGAGGAAATTGATGGACTGAGCATACACACCAAATATGTATATCTGATGCATGGAATGCATGACGAAACTGATTTGTAAATGCATGATTGACAAGAACATGATGTGCAGCTGAAACTAAGTATGATAGAGAGAAATCTTAAGAAAATTAGTACCTTATACTGAATCTAGATTCATGGACAAGAGATGAGGGTAGTTGTTCTGCATACCTGCTTTTTCTTCCCAAGTGGCTCCCTCAACGGACTGATTCCGCCAAAGAACTTTTACTAGTGGAACTTCTTTGTTCCTTAGTCTGCAAACTTGATGATCAAGAATTTTGACTGTAACTTCCTCAAAGAAAAGACTGTTCTGAATATCCATATTTTCTAAGGGAACAATTACAGCTGGATTATCAATACACTTTTTCAATAAGGAGACATGGAATACTGGATGTACTGAGGCTCAACTCAATCTCGTAGGCTACCTTTCTAAAACAATTGAGAATTCTGAAGGGACTAATATATCGAGGACTGAGTTTTCTTTCTTGCCAAATCTCTTCACTTCCTTTATGGGAGAGATTTTTAAGTACACCCAATCACCGACCTCAAACTTGAGATCCTTTATCCTCATATCGACATACAATTTTTGTCGGCTCTGGGCAGCCCTAAGCTTTTCTCTGATCAATAAACCCTCTTTAACGCATCAAACACCAAGTCAGGCCCTACTACTATGTCCTCACCTACTTCAAACCAGCTAATTGGAGATCTACATCTCCTACCATAGAGAGCCTCAAACTTAGCCATACAGATACTGGAATGATAGTTGTTATTGTATGCAAATTCAATCAAAGGAAAATGGTCATCCCAAATACCCTTGAAATCAACAACGTATGCTCTCAGTATATCCTCAAGAGTATGAATGGTCCCTTCTGCTTGGCTATCTGTTTGAGGGAAGAAAGTTGTACTGAGATGGAGTTGGGTACCAAGACCATTTTGGAATGATCTCCAGAAGTGAGAGCTAAACTAGGTACCTCTATTTGAGATGATAGATATGGGAACACCGTACAACCTGAACAACTCTTTGAGATAGAGTTTGGTATAGTCCTTGACTAATTAAGAGGTATGGCCTAGCAAGAAATAAGATAATTTGGGTATCCTGTCTATGATAACCCAAATAGAATTATGCTGATGATGGGTATGAGGCAAACCTTTCACAAAGTCCATGTTTACTTTCTCCCATTTCTACTTGGGAATGCTGCACTCCTGCACAGACCCACTAAGTTTCTGATGCTCAATATTAACTTGCTGGCAAGTAGAGCACTTAGCTACAAACTCTAAAATATCTGTCTTTATCCCACTCGACCAATAGATCTCCCACAAATTGTGGTACATCTTAGTGGCCCCTGGATGAATAGAGTAACGTGCACCATGCACTTCTGCAAGAATTTTTTGCCTCAAATCATCTACACTAGGCACTCACAATCTATCCTGACAATACAAAACACCATCTCCCTCTTGGGAGAAAGCCTCAACTTTTTTATCTCCAATTGATTCTTTCAGCATAACTAGACTAGGATCTCTATCCTATTTTTCCTTTACCTCGGAAATGAGAGATAATTCGATGCTACTTTGTACCCATGCACTACTCTCTGCTGGGTCGACTAAGCGGATACCTAGTAGGGAAAGCTGATGAACTTCCTGGGCTAACTTTTTCTTACCATCCTTAAGATAAGCAACACTTCCCATAGACAATATACAGAGAGCATCGCTACTATATTGGCCTTTCCTGGATGATACAAAAACTCATGTCATAATCCTTCAATAACTCTAACCACCTTCTCTGACGCAGATTCAAATCTTTCTGAGATAACACATACTGAAGGCTTTTGTGATCTGTGAACACATCTATATGCACCCCATACAAGTAATGGCTCAAAATATTTAAGGACAAAACTATAGCTGCTAAATTAAGATCATGAGTAGGGTAATTCTTCTCATGGGGTTTAAGTTGTCTGGAGGCATAGGCTATGACCTTACCTCTCTATATGAGGAAACAACCTAAACCTACTCTGGATGCATCACAGTACACCATAAAACCACCTGAACCATCTGGTAGAGTCAAGACTAGGGCTGGGTGAGTCAAGTCTTCAACTCCTGAAAACTCTTCTTGCATGAATCTAACCACTAAAACTTAACTTTCTTTTGATTCAATTTGGACATGGAGTATGCAATAGAAGAAAACCGTTCAACAAACCATTGGTAATAGCCAGCTAAACCCAAGAAACTCCTGATATCTGATGGAGAGATGGGTCAATGCAAGTTTCTCACCGTCTTGGTCTTTTGAGGATCAGCTCTAATGCTATCACCAAAAATAATATGGCCAAGGAAAGCTATTGATCTTAGCCAGAATTCACACTTACTGAATTTAGCGAACAACTGATGATCTCTAAGAGTTTAAAGTACTATTCTAAGGTGGTTTGCATGATCATTTTCACTAAGAGAGTAAATGAGAATATCATCAATGAAGACTATGACGAACATGTCTAAGTACTACTTGAACACTGGTTCATCAGGTCCATGAAGGCTACTGGGGCATTGGTAAGACCAAAGGACATGACTAGAAATTTAAAGTGATCATACCGAGTTTGGAAAGCTATTTTTGGAATGTCACATTCTGTGACCCAGAGCTGATGATAGCTTGATCTGAGGTCTATTTTTGAAAAATAGCTGGCACCCCGAAGTTGATCAAATAAGTCATCAATTCTAGGAACTGGATATTTATTATTGACTGTGACTTTGTTCAATTGACGGTAGTCTATGCACATTCTGAGTGAACCATCTTTCTTATGCATGAATAAAATAGGTGCGCCCCCATAGGGAGACGCTAGGTCTAATGAATCCTTTATCTAAGAGACTTCAACTGTTGTTTCAATTCTTTCAGTTCAGCAGCCATTCTGTTTAGTGGAATAGATATAGGCTGATTATTTGGGAGAAGGTCTTTTCCGAAGTCGATTTCCTTTCAGGAGAAACTCCAAGCAGATCTTTAGAAAATACATCTGAGAATTCATTTACTACTGGAACTAACTCCAGGGTTAGAGTTTCTAAGTTAGAGTCTTTGACTCGCACAAGATGGTAAATACACCCCTTTGATATCATCTATCTTGCTCTAAGGTACGAAATCAACTGACCCCTCAGAGCTGTGGTACTACCCCTCAATCCAAGGACTGGTTCATTTGGGAACTAAAATGAACTATTCTGTTTCTACAATCAACTGAGGCATAGCATGAGTGGAGCCAATCCATGCTGAAAATGATGTTAAAATCCGTTATCTCTAACTCCACAAGATCAATTTAGGTAACATTCTGAGATATTATGATTAGATAATTACTGTATACCTGTCTGGATACAATGGAAATGCCTACTAGGGTAGACACTAAAACGGGCTCTGCTAGAGTTTTGGGATTGACTCCAAAGTTGATGGCTATATATGGTGCTACAAAAGAAAGAGAAGCTCCAGGGTCTAGTAAAGCATAAACATGTAAGTGAAAGACCTACAACATACCAGTAAATACATTAGGAGAATTTTCTTGATCTTGGTGGGACTGAAGAGCATATAATCTGTTAAAACGCTTACCACTGGTAGCATTGAAATCGACACCCTGCTGAGTCAGGCGAACGAATAGAACTGAAGACTGATGGGACTATCTGTATTGGTACACATCCCTACCTTTTTGAGAAACTACCCAACACTCTCGAATCTGATGGCCTGACTTTCCATACATAAAGCACACATCACTACCCGCTCTAGACTCACCCTGGTGTTGTCTTCCATATTTCTAACATAGAGGATTTGTATGAGCACTGCTAATACTTAACTGGGACTTCGAGCCAGGTGCCCTATCCCTATTATCGTTTTTGAATTTCGGTACTAGGGCATTGGCTGAAGAGGGTGCTGGGGCTGTAGACATCTAATAAAATTGGGGATGGTTACCACCTTCTAACTTTGGCTGATTGAAAGTAAAACTACACATCCTATCTCTCTTTTTCTCTTTCCCTTTGCTTAATCTTCTGCTCTTCTATCTATTGATCATAGACTATAAGCCTAGTCAATTCCATCTCACCAATTAGCACTGCAGTTCTTCACTCCTTGACCACACTATCAGATATGCCAGGCACAAACTTACATATCTTAGACCTGTTATCCACTACCACATGAGGAGCATACCTTGCTAACTGAGTAAATATGAGGGAATACTCCCTCACGCTCCGACTATCCTACCTCAAATTAATGAACTCTAACACTTTGGACTCCCTCAACTCCAATAGGAAGAATCTATCTAAGAAAGTTGTGGAAAACTCTTCCCATTCTACGGGCCCTACATCTACACCCCTATCAATTTTCCACAGCTTAAACCAAGTATGGCCTATATCCTGCAACTGATACGCAACCAACTCAGCACTCTGACTAGATGTCTCCTCCATAGCATCAGTTACCTTTTGCACCATACCTAAAAATTTCTGTGGATCCTCTTCAGACTTGGATCCTGTAAAAGAAGAAGGATTCATCCGGGTGAAATCATGAATTTTAGTCATAGCCGTATTGTCCACTGGGTTGGACAGAATAGTAGCTGGCCATTTATTTTGTGCTGCTACAGAATTGGATAGAGTAGTGAATGCAACCCTAAATTTTACGTGAGAAGCATGTTCGTCTAGAGGATCTGCCTGGATGGGCTGAGGGGCTGGCTGATTTCCTATTCCTATTTTGTTCTTCTTGGGAGGTATGTTCTGTAAACAAAAGGAAGAAATGGATTAGACAGGGATTTTAACTTAAGCTCATGCTCACTAGCATGACATGAATACTGAAAGAAGGGAAACTTTTTTCTAAATGCCTTATAGCCTCTCATCCATAAGTGTGGCGCGCTACACATCCATGCACAAGAATCTACTCAATGCAGCTTTCAGACTTCCTAGGACACTTTAAAACCTTAGGTTTTAATACAAAGTATGTAATGACATGGGACTACCCCCTAGTCATCACACGATGCTTACAGTCCCGAGGGACCATAAGCTAACCCTTGAGTTGGTACCTGCTGTGAGCACTAGATTACTTGATCATATATGTGGAAAAATACTGACATGCCATAAGGTTTTAATAACTGAATTTAAAACTAAAATATGAGTCTATAGAAACAACTGAATGAATCTTATAAAATAATGATAAACTTGATAACTGGCTATAATATTTGAATACTGAATAACTGACTCTAATGTGTACAAAGCCTCTAAAACTGACTGACCAAAATATGAGTTGGTGGGACATGCCCCAACTAACTACTAACTGAGACATGAAATAAAGTAAGCCTCTCCTTAAAGTATAAGGACTCACCACTTCTACTGTTGAGGATCTGATAAGTCTAATCGTGAGCCAAGAACTGAGCATCAGAACCTATGATTTAATACATCATAGCACAAAAGAAAAGGTATGCAATTACTACTTTGAACTTACTGGTATGCTAAATGAGGTAGGCTGATATGCATGGTTTCATAAATAGAACTAATAATTTATTGGGTATGCATGTAAAGCATGGAGTACTGAATAAAGAGCATGGAATATGTAGATACTAAAAATGCATGAAAACCTGTAAATACTGAGGATGCATGACCAAGCATATAACATGAACTGAGTAAAATCTATAAACTAAAATACTAAAATAACTGAAATCTGTATACTTTGGTCAAACAACACTAAGACTGAATAACTGAGTTGGGACTGTAACTGAGACTATATCTGAGACTGTGGGTGGTATCATCTAACCGATATTCCCCAATTTGAGCTAATCGGGCTCCAACCTGTAACCCCTGTTGGAAGGGTGTTAATAACGTGCCACGAGTACTAAAGATGGTTGTGTGGATCCACTAAACTGATATAGTGTCCAAATTACTAAGGGTGTTAAGCCTGGACTGACGGGTGACCCCTACGAGATAGTCAAGCCTAATCTGACGGGTGACTTCTCATATCCTGCGCTGGCTATATAGTTTTGGAGTATAGGGACTGCTACTAATGACTCTGCCTATCTGACTGGGAAACTTCCATCCCTACACTTACTCGGTGCTAAATCCTACTTCCAACTGAAAGACACTAAAATACTAGACTGTTTTGAGTTCATTTGCCTAGTAACTGATTGTTTTGATAATGTTCATTGTATGTTATGAAGACTATTCTGTAATGTACTGATACTAGACTACATAAACAGCTATGGATTTTGGGTATTCAATACCCTCAGGACTCAAAACAATAATAGTAAAATGACACTAAAGCTTGAAAGACAAAACATGAAGGCTTTTATTTAAATCAATCACTCTTGTAGGCATTTTATCAAACACTTGTAGTTCAGGGTTCAAAACAATCATATGAATGCCATGGAACTTATAAAAATATCATGAATTCAACATAATAGTACTAAATCATGATTTTATTAAATAAATAATAATATAAAAACATGAAGGATTGAATGATAACAATAATTTCATGGTAACATGGTATAAAATCAATAGTACATGGAGGTTCATGAATGGAATCATAATTTAAAATATAAAAACTTGAAAAGATCAAAACTTGTAAGTTAAATAGGTTACTTGGACTCCATGGATGAAAGTAATACATGGATAAACATCTAACATACCTGGGATAGTGAATTTCTTGAAGTTCTGGGTGAGTTCTTGAGGATTGGCCTTAAATTTGAAAGCTAGGGTTTCTTGTTCTTGAAAGGGGGATTTTCGATTGTGAGAGAAATTGAAATAATAATGACTCCTTAGGATGTTTAGGGGTTAAATTTTGTGTTTAGGTTAATTAGGGCCATGGAAAAAGACCCAAATACCCCTGAGCAAATTTAAAAACGAAAGCTGAAAACGGAAGATTCTTATTTTTGGCCTTGGTGTGACGCACCACTATCGCGCCAATCCACTGGAATTGGACAACTGGGAAACTGTTCTGTAGTGTGACGTGGGAAAAATTGTGGTCCTTCACTGATTGGGACCTAGAAGTTCACCACGATGCGGTGGCACTGCGGAGAGATACTGGAAACTACAAAATACCAATTTGGCCTTTGGTGCGATGCACCAAGATCTCATACCTCCACTGGAAATTTCTAATCGTTACTTAGACTAGCTCCTCGATGTGCTAAGGGTTAAAATGACAGGATCTAATGACTGAAACTTAAAATCTCCATAACTTCTTACCCGGTTATCGGATTTGGGCGAATTTTATGTCATTTGAAAGCTAATTGAATTTCCTACACAATGGCAGGTTCTAAACTAAAAAATAATGAGTATTTCAAAAATTTTATATATGAATACTCATGTATTGGGACTTAGATTAAGCTAGGGAAATACAGGGCATCACACCAACTACCCTTGAAATCAAGCACACACACCCTTAACATATCTTATAGAGTCTGAATGGTCCTATCTGCCTAACCATCCATATGAGGATGAAAAAGTGAACTAAGATGGACTTGGCTTCCAAGATCCTTCTGAAAAGCCTTCCAAAAGTGAGAGGCAAATTGAGTATCCCTATAGGATATGATAGATGATGGAATTTCATGCAATCTAACTAACTCTCTAATATACGACTTAGCATAATATTCAGTTGAGTAGGATGTATAAACTAGAAGAAAGTAGGCTGATTTATTCAATCTATCGACTATAACACCAATCGAATCATGCTCATGTCGCGAACGAGGTAACCCTGTAATGAAATCCATGTTCACCTCTTCAACTTCCAAGTGAGAATACTAAACTCTTACAAGGTACCACCATTCCTTTGGTGATCTACCTTAACCTGTTGACAAAAAACATTTAGCTATGAACTCTGCAATATCTTTCTTCATACCACTTCACCAATAGATCTCCCGGAAATCTTGGTACATCTTTCTAGCACCAGGATGAATGGAGTAACACGCACCATGCACTTCAGCCATAATCTACTGTCGCAATTCATTAATGCACAGTACACATAATATACTTTGGTATCTCAACACACCATCTCCCCATTCGGAGAAAAACTCTACCTTCTGATCTCTAGCCGACTCCTTTAACTTAACTAGGATGGGATCTTGAACTTGTTTCTCCTTCACCTCAGAAACTAAGGAAGATTCTGTAGTAATCTGTACCCAAATACTACCCTCAGCCGAATCAATTAAACAAACATCCAATATAGCCAATCGATGAACTTCCCAAACTAACTCCTTTTTATCACTCTCCACATGAACAACACTACCCATAGATAGTCTACTAAGGGCATCTTCCATAACATTGGCCTTGCCCCGATGATACAAAACACTCATGTCATAATCTTTCAACAATTTTTGCCACTTTCTCTAATAGAGATTTAACTCTCTCTGCGTAAACACATACTGCAAACTATTGTGGTCCGTAAGCACATCAACATGCACCCCATAAAGATAATGCCTCTATATTTTCAAAGCAAACACAACAACAGCTAACTCAAGATCAAGAGTAGGATAGTTGTTTTTGTGATGCTTAAGTTGCCTAGAGGCATAAGCTATGACCTTACCTCTATGCATCAAAACACAACCCAAACTAACTCTACAGGCATCTTAATAAATAATGAATCAATCTGTACCATCAGGTAATGCTAAGATTAGGGCTGAAGTGAGTCGAGTCTTTAACTCCTAAAAACTCTTCTTACAAGAATTTGACCACTGATACTTAACTTTCTTCTGAGTCAACCAGGTTATAGGAGACTCAATGGACGAAAACCCCTCAACAAACCATCTGTAATAGTTATCTAAACTCAAGAAACTTTTGGTGTCTGATGGAGAAATAGGTCTAGGCTAGTCTCTCATTGCTTCATTCTTTTGGTGATCAACTCTAATGCCATCACTGCAAATAATATGACTGAGGAAAGCTACTGACCTGAGCCAAAATTCACACTTCTTAAATTTGGTGAACAACTGGTGATTTTTACGAGTTTGCAACACAATTCTAAGATGGTCTGCATGATCATCCTCACTATGGGAATAGTCAAGGATATCATCGATAAATACTATGAAAAACATGTCTAGGTACTGTTTTAATACTCGATTGATTAAGTCCATAAATGCTTCTAGGGCATTTGTTAGCCTAAAAGACATGGCTAGGAACTTAAATGACCATAACGGGTTCTAAAAGCTGTATTTAGGATATCACATTCCCTTACTCAAAGCTGATGATAGCTGGATCTAAGGTCTATCTTGGAGAAATAACTTGCATCTTGGAGTTGATTGAATAAATCATTGATTCTAAGGAGAGGATATCTATTTTTAACTGTGAATTTATTTAGCTAATGATAGTCTATACACATTTGCAAAGAACTATGTTTTTTATGCACGAATAGGATAGGAGCACCCTATGGAGAAATACTGAGCCTTATGAAACCCTTATCTAAGAGGTCTTTAAGTTTCTCTTTCAACTCTTTAAGCTCGGTAGGAGCCATATGATATGGAGGAATGGAGATGGGCTGAGTATTAGGAAGAAGATCAATTCCATATTTTATTTCCCTATCGGGAGGTACCCCTGGCAAGTCTTTGGGAAACACTTCAGGAAATTTATTCACTATGCGGACTAACTAAAAACTGACAGTTCTAGCCTTCTTATTTCTTATATCTCTACCCTTCAATTTTTCTGGGTCAATTTGTTGGGCATGAGCTATCAATCTAGCAAGATCTATATCTCCAATAAGCATTGTACTCCTAAACTCCTTGACTACTATTCCAGAACTTCAGTAACAAACTTACTCATACTAGATCTAGTGTCAACTATCAACTCAGGAGCATACTTAGACAACTGGTTGATCTTAAGGAAGTACTCCTTCACTATCATCGAGCCCTGCCTTAGGTAGATAACTCCTCAACCTTGGCTTACCACAACTCACACGGATAGAACCTATCTAGAAAAGTATCCTAAAACACTTTCCAACTCATAGAAGATGGATTCTCACCCCTACCTTTCCTCCATATAATGACCCAAACACAAGCAACATCCTTTAACCTATAAGAAGCCAATTCTACACTCCCTTCTTCAGTAACATACATCACTTGGGTGATCTTTTTCACCTCATTGTAATGCCTCAAATATGTACCCGAAATGTTACATGATGCTCATAACCCCGAAGGACCATAAGCTAACCCATGACTGATATCTATACATGAACACTGCATAATATACTATATAAATTTATAAATAATAGGTTGAAACATGTCATAAGGCTCAAAACTGATAAACATCTGATAAAACCATATCTGAATAATGTGGTACGACAATACCAAAACTAAAACAATGTCTGAAAATATCTAATCAGAAAATACTGTAGTCTGAAAGCCTCTAAACTTTCTGAATAAGGAGTTGATGGGATATGTCCCCAACTAACCCCAACTACAAAATAAACTAAATAATGAATAAATAAAGTAATGATCATGTCCTTGAAGGATGAGGACTCACTGCTAACTCTGATTGCTGAAACTAGAATGCTACTGATTCTTTGGAGCTCGTGCTTCTAAACCTACAGTATAAAATATCATAGTGAAAATGCGTTAGTACATTTGAATATACTGGTATGAAAGTGAGTTAGGCTTAATGCAAAGGGTTCAAATGCATGAACAATGCTAACTGACTGAATAACATGAATGTAAGAATACATGCATGAATAAGTCACTGCGACTAAATTCGTGATGGTACTGACTACTGAGTCTGATTACTGATAACATGAGTCACTGATAACTGATATAACTAATATTGAGTGACTGTATCTAATAGTCTAGGTTCTGATGGAACTAACTGAGTTTCATACTATTCTGAGTTAGCTATATCTAACAGTCCTGAAATTCTAAAGAACTATCTGAGTTCTATTATTGAGACTGGGTCTAAAACTGTATTTATGGGAAGTAGTCATCTAATTGAAATGCCCTTAATATGCCATTATGGATGAGTTGGGGTCCAATCTATAACATCAATTGGAAGAGTGTTAATACCGCACCACTGGTAAGGACAAACTATGAGTGACCCTCATATAACAGGTTACTCTAATAAGAATAGTGGGACCCTCATCTGACAGTGTTTATCCACCTCATCAACCCTCATCTATTAGTGTTGATGTCTCAATCTATTCTTGATACATAGTTATATAACACAAGGATTTCTTTTAAGGATCACACCATCAACTGTCAGTGTGTGTCCTCATCCTTGTGCTCACTCGGAGCTAAATCATACTCCCATCTGAATAGACACTGAACATGATTTACTGAACTGAACTGGACTGAGTTCATTGAGTTTCATTGACTAAAGGAATACTACTGAGATTACTAAAGTACTAAGCTTTCTGAGATTACTAGGATTACTGAGTTTATTGAGTTTTCCTAGTCACATGACTGACTGAATTCTACTAAACATGGCTTGACTGAGGATATCGTGAAAACGTGACACTAGCTCTAGGGACACATCTAAATTGTTGGGTATTAGATATCCCCATGACTGGATAGCATAATATGTAAATCATAACACAATCCTCAAACCCCACCAATGGCTATGTACTCAACATTCATTCATTAAAACATTTCAACGAACACTTGGGGTGTATCACTTGTACATGAATGGGGAATACATAATTGCATACTATATCGTGGCATTAATTTATTATCATGGAAAATTTATTAAGCATTTACACATAAACTAATCATGGAATGGTTTCTTCTCTTATTAGTTCACATAGGCAATTCATCAAGCATATAATGAACATAGTATAGGTAGGCAACATTGCACAACAAGTAAACATCATGATTCAATTCTAATTTCACAATTCAAGGGTTTAATCATATGGGTTCACATGAATCTACTCATATAATAACTAATTCCATATAAAATTTATCACCAAACATGGATTAGAATTCAATTGGTCACTATCAATATGAACAAAAGCAAACCCAACATGGGATTCATAAAAATCCATATACTTGAACTTTGAAAAATAGATTCTTGAGCTTCATGGGTGAAAGGGACCCATGAATCAACACTTGACATACTTTGATTGTAAGTTTCTTAAAGTTCTTGGAGAGATTCTCGGAATTGACTTTGATTTCTTGAATGCTAGGATTTTGTTTCTTGGGAGAGAATATTCTTGATTTGGAAAAAAAGTGAGTAAATAATGATTTGAAACATTTTTAGGGATTAAATCCTGCACCTGGACGTGTTAAAACCTTGGAAAAATACCAATTTATCCCTGGATGAAATATTTATTTTTCATCAAAATTTCCTGATTTGGCAAGCTGGCGCAACACGAAGCTATCGCGCCATGTCTCTGGAACTTGACAACTGAGAAATTGGGAGATGGCGTGATGCGGAGCTATCACAGAGATTCACTAATAAAGGACAATTAGGATTTAGGAGCCCTCCGCGACACGGTGTAATCGCGACAAACATCATTTTGGCTTATGGCGCAACGCTCCACTGGCTGAAATAATAGTGATTTATGACTGAAAGTTTAAATCACCACAACTTCTTTCCCGGTTATCGGATTTAGGTGAATTTGGTATCGATGGAAAGATTCTTCAATTTTCCACAAAACAAAAAGTCAAAATCTTGAAAATTCAATATGTATAAAAGTGTAATCATCTTTAAATCATGTCTTTGATATCTTCAGGACGAATTTAAGCTAGGTAGAAGTACGGGGTATTACACTCATCAAGATACAACTGTGGGTTCTCACCTACCGTTGACCCAAAGAATTTGGGTGAATTCATCCTCATGAAGTCATGAAGTCTGGCTGCAGCTAAATCACTCTCTTGCTGGTGTGAAACTGTAGCCTGATTATTAGCCTGAAAATTAGCAGTCACAACTTGGGATAGTGACTGAAAGGCATCCTGAAATTCGGCATGAGACACATTCTCATGCAAAGGACCAATAGGCTGAGGTGGCTTGTTACCATTCCTGTAGGCATTAGCTCTACAAGAAAGAATATTCTGTCATGAAGGAAGACAAGTTAATAATAGATAGAGATAGTCTTAAGCATGATGGATTTTGAAAAAAAAAAGATGATTTCGTAAAATGTCCCATAGCCTCTTACTCATAAATATGGCACGCTTCACAGCCATGATCAAGACTCTACGTAACGTGGCTTGTCTGACTCCCTAGGACTCTCTAAACCTGAGACTCTAATACCAAGTTTTTAATACCCCAAAACCTGGTCCCCAAATGTCACACAGTGCTTAAGGCTACGAGTATCCTCAAGCTAACCTTGTAAGTCTGCTACTAGGTCTGTAACTCATTTAAAGATAAACTAATCAAGTAATAATGTTGTATTATATCAACATTGAACTGGAATAAACTGAAGATACTTTCTGAATAAGTAATATTGAAAGTCTGGATAATTGCTAGTAGTCCGACAAGCCTCTACTACTAATAAACTAGAGAGCCATTGGGACAAACCCCCAACTGACTCGAACTAAACTGTAAGAAACTAATAAAATGCTATGAAAGCTGGAAGTCTGGATAAATAGGCCCTCAAACCATAAGGACTCACCAACTATAGGGATGTAGATAGAGATGCCCAAAATTACTCATGCTACTGAGACTGAGCACCTGAACCTACATTATGAGACAATGCAACACATAGACGTATATATGGATCAGTACATTTAGGATGTACTAAGTATATAGGGGTGAATGTATAAGTACATATAATATCTTAATATTATCAAAATCATAGAATATGCATGTTGTATGTAATGGCTCACCTGGATGGAATAACTAAAAGCTAAAAATCATAGATCATGAACAATTAAACATACTGTATAAAACTGCTGAGCCATCACCTTTAAATTCTAAAAACTGTACTTGTATACTGTTTTCAAATCAAGCAAACTATATACAGAAAGGATTCACTTTTATCATATGAAAACTGAAAGCTGAAATCTAATAACTGGTGTGCTATGTAAGATAATATCTAAGTAAAATTGTGAGCCTTTACACCTAGTTTCTAAAATCCTCTTGGTTATTAGTTTCTATTAGGGAGTTTTTTCTAACCGACATAAACCATGTGAGCTATCAGGAAGTCCAAAGTCTTGTTCCCCTTAGGGGAAAATCTTACATTGGGGAAAGGTGTCATACTCTTGCCCGAAAGTATAACCTAAGCTAAGTGATCACATCTGTAACCATCATCCATATAAAAATGGAAATACTGAATTTGTACCTACATTGGCTCATAGTTCTAGGAAAGTAGGATATGCTAAACCCACACTTTCCTCTCGGTGCTAAATACTACTCCCCTTAGTCTATATGCTCATTCCGTTGGAAATCCACTTTAAAACTCGTATAAGGGTTTATAATGAAAACCAATTGTATATCTATAAATATATTCTATAATTGAAACTGTAAAGTGGATTCCATATCAAAGCTAAGATCAAAAGATCACATCTTTATCAAAATATGAAAATAACTAGTCATGGGATGCTTAAAGCATAGTTATTCTTTTTGAAATATCAACATACAAACTAGGGCATAGTAACCCATACTTCAAAATCATGTCAAAACATCATAATATCCAAGCTTGATGATGTAAATATCGATAATTCAATTCAAAATCTAGAAATTTCAACAATATGCATAAAAATACTAAAGAAATTCAACACCAACAATACTTGAAATCTCATAATCTTCAATTGGTGATAAATGGTTATAAACTCCAAACTGAAATTCATGTAATTTCATATAAAAATAAACTTTAAATTAAATTTTGGGCACAAGGATGAAAGGATTATCCTTGTTGAAAAATCCCACATACCTTAATTGATGAACTAGATGAAGAAGCTTAATTTTGAGATCCTATTTGTTCTCTTGAAGATTCATTCTTCGAAGTATTGGATTGAGAACCTTGAATTTTGAACTATTTTGGGAAAAGTATGGTGGGATTTTGGCATTCTTGAAGTTGAATATTAAAGCCTAGGGTTTTAACTGAGAGAAATTTGATGGACAATGAGCATATTTTGCTCCATAATACACTTAATCATCTGTTTTCATGGTTTGGGGATGTGGGAAAAAGACTAAATTTCCCTAGGGATTTAAAATCCGTAACTGGGTTGCCGATTGAGGCTTCACCACGACGCGGTGAGTGGGTCATCGCGATACCTACCACGGCGCGGTGGAATTGCGGTGACTCACTAGATTATGACAATTGATGTTTTACGGTTCAGATTGTACCCTCTGGAAATTGTTGAGTGTCGAAATGGCCTTCATCGCGATACTCATCGCAACACAGTGCAGTCAAGATGAGCTACATTTTTTCCAATTCGAATGTGATCCAATCCTCATTCAAAAATTCTAAAACTTACCAAAGATATGCTATTTACACCCCTGAATATAATTCAACAAAAAATTCATTGTCTCGGGGCAAGGAAGGTCAACTTAAAAATCTTCAGAGTTTAAAGAGAGTCAAAATGACTAAGTCCCTTAACTCTTAGATTTATTTTCACGTTCTAAGTGCTTCAAGTATGTAATAATGGCTGGACTGGGCTAGAAATATTTGGGGTATTACAATATCCCACCAATATTTTTTTTATAAAATAACATGCATTATTTTTTGCCACGTCAGCCATTAAGGGGGTAATATATTTCACGTAAGAGTTATTTAGGGGGTAAATAATTATAGATAAAGTTAAAATATTAAAGTAAATTGTGGCAACAAGTTCAGAGGGGTATTTGCATTTTTTCCCTACATATATATATATAGTCAATTAAAAAAATTCAAATACATATCTTACATTGTAAAAAATACAAATAAATACAAATGTTACACACTAAAGGACATAGAATAGTCCAAAGACACACCCGACACTGTACAGATATATATATATATAGAGAGAGAGAGAAAGAGAGATTTAATCAAAAAATACAAATACATATCTTACTTTGTAAAAAATATAAATAAATACAAATGTTACACACTAAAGGACATAGAATAGTTCAAAGACACAAATGACACTACACAAAAATACACATGAATCTACATATGTATTTACAAAATACAAATACATGTACATGCTTCAAAATGTATATATATACAACAAGATTTATATATCCATACAAATACTAGATATATTTTTAAAAGACACCCTCGTGATAAATACATATACAAATACCTCTTGGCCTTTATTATCTGCCAAATCATCTTCAGAAGAGCTTTTAGCATCACGAGTTGAAATTTTTCTTGTTTCTCTGATTTCTTTTTCTTTTTTTTTCTCTAATTTTTAAATTTTGGGGGGGTTTTGGAGATGAAAGTTTTTTCAATACCTTTTCTTTCATAATGTCAGCCACCTTCTCTGGATCGTTATGATGATTCGACCTCACCTCTTCGCCTTTCACTAATTTCTTCGACTATTAAGCTTAGAAACCACTTTAGTAATTTCATATAGTCCAATACTAAAGGATGGTGGATTATCAAAAACTAAATTGATAGGTGATATACCTCTATTTGAGATTTTATATGGTGTGTGTTCTACCATTAAAGCAGACCTCCACAATCATACAACCAAAAATCTTAAAAGAGCAAAACGACAATAGAAATGGTGAACAAAAAAATATAAAATGTAAAATATATACAAATAGAGGAAGAAATAACATACAATAACTGAAAATTAATAGTTACCTGATTTTTTGGAACACGACCTTTATCTAGAATGTGAGAAAAAGTAAGAAATTGAAAAGGAAACCTCAAAAATAGGAGAAATTTGAAAAAAATATAAAAGGTAAAGTAAGAAAAAGGAAAGAGATCCTTGATAACTAAAAATATGGTTTAGTAGCATGGTCGCACTAATACATATTATCAGTGTACAACTACATCAAAAAATTGCCAGTTCATTAGTTTTCCCTTAGTTGGGATCATATTATGTTTTCATGCTGTTATACACATATATAATTGACCTCACAACAATCTTTATTATACTTAGTCAATTGGGCTTTAATTGAGTCATACAGTACCTATGGTGACTTACTGTAATAACCCTCATTGTGATTTTTAGAGTTTTTTGTATTTTTATTAATTTATTCTTTTTCATAGTTTTTTTACAACATTTATGACTTGTGGAAATAGTTTGCATGATTCCCGATGTGCTCACGAATGATTTATATGAGTTTGTGATTTTACAATAGCCCTAAAGTGATTAATTTGATTTTGCTTATATTTTATGATCTGAGTATCGAATGATAATTCTGACAGTTCCATTAGATCCAAAATATTAATTTTGGGTTAGTAGTGTAGTTAGTTTGGGACTCGAGCCTTTATTTTTTATTTTGATCTCTTAACTGGTAACTAGTTAAATATAGCTTAAAAAGAATTCCGGGGGTTTATTAATTTAAAACGACATCTTTTTAAAAATTCAATGATTTCATTGAGTTTAGAATATAAAATATAGTCTTGTAGCATTATTGATTTATTTTGTGGGATTTCAAAAGAATTTCAAGGGTCCGCTTGAGATATTCCACACTTGGTTTCTACTTTCTTGGTTGTTTGCTAGTCCAACTGTTGATTCTTCTTCACATTTGCGGGCCAAACCTTGCATTTATGGAGAAAGATTCCTTGTTTATTGTAAACACAAAGGTGGGCGATCACATTCGCGATAGGTTAGCGGATCTGGTCCAGTCGATTCTTATTGAAATCGAGATAGTTAAGTGTTTGTCTAGACATATTCATGAGATAATGACAATGATGGTGAAGGCCAAATAGGGTTTGGACAGAATTTAATCCTTATTCTTGTCTAAAACCCTAATTTTAACATTAATAAACTTTGGGAGCTCGGTGTTGATGATTTTCAAAGGGGTTTTGGATAATTCTAACATATGTAAGTTTCTAAACTTTGTATTTATCATTTATTACTAATTTCTTTACAAATCTATCTTCAAAATCTTTTAAACATAATCTAGGGGTTTTGCCCGGTAAAGCATAAAATGAGTTTTTCTTCGATTTTAAGTCTATTTCTACTCATTTTAGTTGGGTTTTCATATTTAGACTTCTTTTGATATAAGGAACATGCTTCTTAAATAAAATATTGATTTTACCATATATTTTCAAAATTAATTTTTAAAGTGAACCAAAATATATTAATATGAGTATCATTGGACCCGTTTTGACTTGTACATGTCATAGTTGATTAGATTGGACGTGTTTGATGATGATTCGAAGGATTAGATCTTTTTATTGATCCTTGGCCTATTTTGGCTAACGGATCTTCTCTAGTTGAGATGCACCTTGACTTTTTCTGAGGTGTTTGTGTATTGTATGCCTACTTGCTTGTATTTGTGAAATCACTTAGGATTGGAGGTGTAGCTTAGATGAAATGATGAATATCACTTTGGGAGCTGAAGTTATTTGATGGATTATAGTCATATAATGGGTTGTTTTAGTTATCCTAGCCACTTATGATTATGCTTAGAATAGATTATAGGTAATTGATTTATTGACCTGAAATAATCGATAATGGATATCTATTTTAGAGATTGAAACATGTTTAGTGGATCTTATTATGATGATCGGATCTTAATAATCTTTTAGGAGATAATTAATTTATTATTGCAAATTTATGAAATAATTGAGAGTTAGTAAAATACTTAGAGTATAAATAGAATTGTAATAGTTGTTATAAATGTTGGGGTGTAGTATCTCTAATCAGGAGATATTGTTAACTAGCGTGGTTTTTCTTTATGTTATTTAGTCTAGTGATATCATATTTGGGAAATAAGAAACTTATTATATGGAATATGCTAGATTCAGATAAGTTTCGGTATAATGTTATGTATATTGTTTGTTATTTTCGTGTTGTTTGTATGTCGGTTTATGTGAATATTATTCTTAACCTGAGAGATTATTAATATTATGATGCTTGAGTAGGGGCTTGAATTGATATATTGACCTTTTTTGTGCATTAATTTTCTTATTATTATCGAGATGCCTGAGTGGGAGCTTAAGTTGATATTATATGCCATTTAAAACATTTATTGCCCTTATTATTTTTGTGACACCCAAGAGAGGGGCTTGAAATGATATTATTAATGTCTTATATGGCTTTTACTCCAATGGAACTATGTTGTAGCATATATCTTGACTAGTATCACATTGAGAAGATCTGAGCTTATTTATACCATTGTTGAATTGATACTTTGTTTTCATATTGACTAGGCTATCAGCATGCGTCCTCATCTCATTCATTCATATTTATGGAATCTAGTACCACTCATAAACATTGACTTTTTTGAAAGAAAATAAAACCTTCCATAACCCTTGGCCGTGACCACTAGTCGATAAGGAGAATAAAATATTTTATAAAACTTTTGACCACGACCATTAACTAGCAAGGAGAGTGAAAAACTTTATAAAACCCTTGGTCATGATCTTTAGCAAGAAAATTTGATTGAGATACGAGATTGAAATTGTAAAAGTATATGGTCTTATCCAACAAGGAGACTTGGAAGGTGTATATGATACTTGAGATTGAAATTACAAAAGTATATAGGTTGTGGACACCCCATAGGTCCTATTCGAAGCACTGAGGCTTAGAAGGTGTATACAAAAGTCATTCGATGGATTTTATTATATCATCCCATTATCATCACTTGCATTAAATTGAATTTTATGGGTCCGAGGATAATTTTTGGTTATGTGGTGCAACCAGTGACTTCATGTCTTTTGCAGATTTAGGTTAATCAAATAAGTTTAGAATTTTTATCATGACTGAGTCAGTTTGGCTATATAGAAAGTTCAAAAATAAAGGAACTTGTCTCATTGAGAATTTTGGCATTAGATGTTAGTATTGTGACCTTGTGAGTCATTGAGTGAAAAATTCTTGTTCTATAGTGAGACTGATAGTTTTATAGTTGCGAAATCGTTGTGGATTGTTACTCGAGGTTTTCAAGGGTATTTTATAATATTAATCTATGTTGACGCTTTTATTACTTGTATGTTTGAGGAAGAACGTGAATACAATAATAGCTCTCGTTGTGACTTACATTTTTTCCTAATTCATAGTTTCTTTACATTATTTATGACTTATGAGGATGATTTGTATGGACATCGATGTTCTCGAGAGGGATTTTTATGATTTTTTGGTTTTGGAGTAGCCTTAAAGTGATTAGTTTGACTTTGGTCAATATTTTGTGATTCAAGAATTGAATGGTGATTTTGATAGTTCCATTAGATCCAAAATCTCAATAGATTAGTAGCATGATTAGTTCGGGACCCGATCCTTTATTTTTTATTTTGACCTCTTAAATGCAAACAAGCTAAATTAGATTAAAAAGGAGTTTTGGTAGCTAATTCATTATAACCAACCACTTTTAAAAAAATGATGATTCCAGTGAGTCCAAAACATCAAAATTATCCTAGAGGCATTGTTTCTGTGGGGTCCCAAACTAATCTTGAGGGTCCACTTACAGATATTCCACACTTGGTTTCTACTGTCTTGGTGGTTGCTGGTGAAACTGATTATTTTTGTTGGCATTCGCAGTAACCCTAGCATTTACGGAGAAGGGTTTCTGTGTTCATATCAAGCTCAGAGTATGGCTCACAATTGTTAAGGTTAGAAAGTAATGGTCATCGCAAACACGAGACGTGTGGCCACATTTACAAGAGGTTAGTAGATCAAGTCCGATCGGTTACTCATCATGATTTCAATGCACCCTAGATGATTGCAACAATTCATTTCATGTCGAGCCTCTTTTGTTGCACAAGTGACCACGATTGTGAAGGCTAAATAGGGCCTGGACAGAATTTAATCCTCATTCTTATCCAAAACCCCAATTTTACCATTAATAGACTTTGAGAGCTTGGTGTATATAATTTTCAAATGGATTTTTGTGAATTCTAATGTGGTTATGTTACTAAACCTGGTATATATCATTTTTCATTGATTTCTTTATAAATCTATCCAGAAAATGTTTAATTTTAAACACGATTATGGGAGTATTACATGACAAAGCATAAGTTGAGTTTTTCTTTGATTTCAAGTCTGATTTTTACTCATTTTTAGTTGGATTTTCATATTTATACTCCTTTTGATATGGAGAACATGATTCTTAAATAAAATCTCAATTTTACCCTTGTATTTTTTAAATTGATTTTTGAGGTGATTTTAGATTCCAAACTAAAATATATTGATATAATTATCATTAGTCTCGTTTTGGCTAGTAGATGTCATATTTGATTAGATTAGACATGACTGTTGATGATTCAAGAGAGTAGAGCTTCTGGTTGATGCTTCAGATTGCATTTTGACTTGCAGACTTTTTTAAAGGCAAGTTGAGATGTACCTTAACCTTTGTGAGGTATTTATGTGTTGTATGCTTATTTTCTTGTGTTTATGACATCTTCTAGGATTGGGAGTCCCGCTTAGATGAAATGATGATCATCTCAATGGTTACAGAGTCATTTGACGGATTATAGTCATATAATGATTTATGTTATTCGAGCGACTTATAATTATGTTTGTAGTAGATTGTAGGTAGTTGAATTATTGACCTTGAATAATTGACAGTGGACACCTATTTTAGAGTTTGAATCATGTTTATTAGAATTTATTGTAATGATCAGGGCTTAGTGATATTTTAGGAATAATTACATTATTATTGTTAATTGATGGATTGATTGAGGGTTAGTAAAATATTTAGAATATAAATTGACTTGTAATAGTTGATGTAATTATCGGAGTTTAATATCTCTTATTAGAACATATTGTTAACTAGTGTAGTTTGTCTTTAGTTTTTTAGTGTAACGATGTCATCTTTGGGAAAAAAGAGACCTATTTTACAAAAAAATCTAGGATTGGATAAGTATTGATATAATGTTTTGTGTATTGTTAATTATGTTTGTGTTGTTCGTGTGAGGGCTTAAGTGAACATTAGTATTGACTTGAGAGATTATTATTATTATTGTGATGCCCAACTAGGTGCTTGAATTGATATTATTGACCCTTTTTCTGCATTAATTGACTTATTATTATCGAGATATTTGAGTGGAGGCTTGAGTTGATATTATAGGAATTATTAAAATATTTATTGCCCTTATCATTATTGTGACACTCGAGAGAGGGGTTAGAATTGATATTATTGAGGTCTTACATGACTTTTACTCCAGTGGTACTCTGCGATTGCCTATACTTGACTATTATCATATGAGGAGATTTGAGCTCATTTGTACCATTACTAAATTGACTCGTTATCCTCATACTGACTTGGTTATGATCATGCATCTTCATCTCATTCATTCATATTCATGAAAACTGGTACCCTTGAGAAACACTAATTTTTTGAAAGAAAATGAGACACCTTTTAACACCCTGGATTGTGATCATTAGCCGCCAAGGAAAATGAAACACTTTATAAAACCCTCAGTTATACCATTAGACGACAATAAGAATGAAATACTTTAAAAACTCCTTGGTCGTGATTATTACCCAACAAGGCTTATTAAAATAGGAGATTAAGATTATGAAAGTATATGGTCCTATCCAGGGAGGAGGCCAGGAAAGCATATCTGATACTTGAGAGTGAGATTATAAAAGTATATGGATTGTGAATTGTAACGACTCAAGACTAACCCCTAGTCGTCACATGGTGCTTAGGACCAAAAGTGATACCAAGATAACCCTTATATTGGCATAACCCATGAGCAACTGAATAAAATAAATAAGTCTGAAAGAATAATGCAGAAGATAAATCTTTTCTGAACATAATACAAAACTATATTGAAACAATTACAACTCTGATTATATAAAACAAGACTTGAATCCAATACATCAACTTACTGACTTTCTATAAAGCCTCTACTAGTATTGATAATAGTTAGTTGGGACATGACCCCCAACTATCCCAAATCAATACGACTGAATAAAAAAAACAAGATACTACTCAAACTAAAGTTTACTCGATTCCTTCAATCAAAAGAACCCATCATCTGCTGACTAGAAGCTACAAGCTGTCTAATTATGATGTGTGCGCTACAACTGGTACCTACATTATGAGACACTATAGCACATAGACGTATATATGGATCAGTACTTTTGGAATGTACTGAGCATGTGGGGTTGAATTCATAAGTGAAACAATAACTGAATATATTCATAAACTTTAAAATAATGCATGCTAAGTGTAAATGACCTATCTTGACTTGAATAAAACATGTACTGCGAAATAATAAAGCATAAGTATGTAAAGCATAGATAATATTTGTGAGTCACAACACTTAGTTCTAAAAGATGTAATTTTCTCTTTCTATTAGGAGTTTCTTCTAACATACATAAACCATGTTAGCTTTCATGGAGTCCAATATCTTACCCACGTTGGGGAGAGCTATTCTACCCTTTCCATCGGAATAAAACTTCTTATCTTAAGTGATCACTATCTTAGCCCACTATGGTAAAATCATAAACCTACGGTGGCATGTAGTTCTGGGTTATGAGACCCTTGGAATTATACCCAACTCGGTGCTAAATACTACTCCCATACTTATCACTCAGAACTTTAGGAAATCCACTTTAAAACAACACAAGGGTTTATTATGAAAACCAATTATACTTCTCTTTCTTAAAATCTCAAACTATATGAACAATGTGGATTTCTTATCTCATCTTAGGATCAAAAGAACAATTTCTTTCATAACTCTTGGTAAACAACTTATAAAAGAGGCTTACAATCACAATCTTCTTGAAATATCAATACTTAGATTTAGGGCGTAAAAAACCCATGCTTTAAACTCGTGCAAATTCATAGTTAAATGTCATGCTCAAAATACTTCTTGAAATACTTCAACAATATCCAAAGTAATGAAATCAAACTAACCATATCATGCTTAAAAGATTAATTGGAAATCTGTAAAATCGTATCACATGCATAAAAATGTGAAATAGACATACACATCAACATTTAAATCATTTGTAACATCATAATCTTCAAATAATTATAATTGGGTATGAACCCTAAATTGAAACTTATGTAAATTCATCTTTAAAACTAGCTTTGGGCACAAGGATGAAAGAAGTATCCTTGTCAATAACCCCACATACCTTAATACGCTTGATTTGATATAGAAAACTTGAATTTGAAACCCTTGGAGATGATCTTGGAAGCTTTTCTTGAAATTCTTGGATTAGAGAATTTAGTTCTTGTTTTTTTCTTGAAGAGATTGTAATGGAGTCTTGAAGTTCTTGGATGGACCTTAGGGTTCTATTCTTGGAGAGGAATTATGAATAAAGGAGGCAAATAATGCTCCTTGTGGCTTTAATTATGTGTTATGGATGATTTAGGGTGGAGGAAAGGACTTATTTTCCCTTAAAAATATGGAGACAGAAACTAAAAAATGGGTGCGTGCAATGGAGTGCGTGTCGCACGCTAATCGTGAGACCTCATTGCCTTTCTCATGAAAATGGCTATAACCTTTTGCTCGAGTATCGGATTAAGACAAAATTGGTATCGTTGGAAAGCTGATTCAATTATCTACAATTTAATGGATTTGAGCTGCCAAATTCTATGTAGATAAAAGGTATACAAGTTTAAAGTAGACCCTTGTAGAATCAAATACTAAACTTTGAAAGAATCAAAGGCTCTTAGCTCTACTTTGTTCTAAGTGAATTCTATAAACATCTTTCACATCGATAATACTTTTTAAACTAGGATAAATATCATGAACTTATATTCACATGGGAATCATTTGGATTAGAGCTTACACACATAGGAATGATGGTTAGAATTCTAGCGTGAAAATACAAGGTATTACATTATCTCTCCCTTGGAATCGTTCGGCCTCGAATGATGGATAAGAACTTGTTGAAGCCTTAGAGGTATTGAAACTGATTTCTGAGTCGACTTTCCTTTACTTACTATAAGGAGCTGATTCATGCTGAGAATTTAGAATTCGATTGAAGTATTCAAGATACAATTGTACATATAGAACTGTGAAGGGATAAATTATTTATGTAGGAATCATAAGCTAACGAGACTAAGATCATAACTAGGTATTACGCTGTCTGAGCTGGAATACTTGAAAAACTAAGATCATTCACTGAACACTTATGAACTGAATCATGAAAAAATAGCTGAATCTAAAACTGATGCCTGGTGCATGAACTGCGCTGAATTCATAATTTGCACGAATGCAAACATTTTACCTCATGAAATGGCCTTACTCGTGAAACTTTGGGTAGTAAGACTTAGATGGAAAGTTGGAAATCTATAGGAGCTTATCTATTTGATTGCTAAACTAGATTGCCGGCTATATGGACTGGACCATACTGACTGCTCATACTCAAATAGTGTATTTCCTCAAAACTCTTCTAAGAAATTCTAACAATATTAGGGAGTAAAGAATTTTCGGCATGATCTGAACAAGACATCTCAATAAAGAGTCACAACATTGATACAACTCTATAACTTGGAACATAGGCCTATAAATCATAAGCTAGGATAGAATTACTAGGTGTTAAGCATGCAACTCCTTACCTTCAAAATTAGTAACACTTCTCAAATATTCCCTCAACTATACTATTCCCCTTAAATACCATATTCATTGATTCAACTCCTAATTCTTACATGGCCATTCATAAATCCATCTACTAATGGCTAAACTGAACTAAGTCCCCTCACCATGATCAATCCTAACTTGAGATCACAAGGTACAACATACCATACCACAATACTAGTCTAAACCAGATGATTCAATATTATATATCTTTTTATAACTCACACCCTAAGAATAACATGCATTACCACTTCAACGACTAACTTGAAACTCTTACTACGGATTTACTAGCGCATAGTGCATTCATCCACTTATACCCAACATGACATTCAAGCCTATCATTAAAACCGTATATGAACTTCAAGGAAAAACCGCATAAAGGCATACCTCTCATGTTCTCTAAACCTTTATCAATAACAACTTTCTTGCACTATTCTTAAGAAGATATATCTAGAATTCTCAACTAACTATAACAGGTACAAAAGATTTACCTCAATATTCCTTCATCCTTTAGCCTTAGATAGAGAAGCATAATTGATCTTTCTTAATGAGGGCCATCAACTCCCTCTCATCTAAACCATTGCTTATACATCATCGCCACTATCTTAACATAGGAAGAGGTCACTGAAGGGCTAACACATAAGGACCTGAAGCATGAAAGAATACTATACATAACTTTAACACTTAGTTGAGTCTTGAGGAATAAAATGTCAAAGGCATAGATTCATTAAAGATATCTAAATTGAGGACATAAATGATATAATGCAAATTTCACTAGTATCATGAGTTCTAAAAACTAGTCATACTAGTATCATGAGTTCTAAAAACTGGTCATACTCTGAAACATGAGTTCATATTTATCATAAGCTATTCAACATAAGACTAGAGTCCATAGATTTCTGAGGGATGACTCAAATAATAGAGTGAAGTTGTTACTTACTAGAAGTTGAGAATGAACTCGAATACGCATGAAGTATATAAGTATTGGCCCTTAAATACACTAAAATAGGAGCTGGAAAAACAAGAGAGCGTGTTGTGGAGCATCCGTCGCATGCTCTGGGTAACCAAAATAGAGCATGTTCCTCATGCTCTATTGCGAGCTCCCTCAGGTGTGGAATGGAGAGTACGATGCATGATAATCACGGGCGATTGTTGTTTTGGACTTCCAAACATGCCCTTACGCTCATTCAAAAATTTCAAAACTTACGTGAGATGTACCTTTGACACCCTCGATCATGGATCAACTTTAAAATCAATATTCTAAGGCCAGGAAGGTCGAAAATAAAATCACCAAAGTGTAGGAGCTTTAAAAATGACTGATTCCCAACACTTAGTGAAATTTCTAAGTTTTGAACCCCTTTATGTGCAATAGGGAACTGAAATTAGATATGATCTTATAGGGTCTTATAATATATCCCTCTTAGATTAAATCCATCCTTCTAAAATTATGGATCTATTTCATATTCCTAGGACTGAGTCAGAATAACTTTGCTCTAATGGTCTACACATAAATGCTACACACACACATACACTATATTTTTTTGAACTTACTGACTTCATTCTTGGACACCCTTCCATATACCATCCTTAACTTTCTCTATCTTTGATAATCATCATCATAGACTTATACTCTCTTAACTAGAAAAACATAGCTGCCTCACTAAACACATAATCATAGGCTAGAAAGATCATACTTCTATTCTTATATTTTTCCCAAACTATAAGAATCAAAATCATACTTAAAAGACTTAATACCATCTATTGATAAATCCTTAACTTAGCTATCCAAAATACCATGTACTAGACAACTGTGGGTCTTTCACTTAAAAACACAAGGGTACTACTAACCACACAGAAAACTTAATAAACTTAGAAAATAATGGAACCCTATTTCATCTTGGGAAAACCTCTACCTCATACCTACAACATCATACTTAATCTTAAATCAATAAACTTACATTGTTGCATTCACTGTATCAAGCCAATTGGTTCACCTCCAAATAACTAGCATCATCTAACGACCTGGGACTACTCCCTAGCTGTCACATGGTGCTTACAGTCCCGAGGGACCACAAGATAATCCATGAGCTGGTACCTACTATGAGCACTAGATAACATAATCATAAATGTGGAAGAATACTGACATGCCATAAGGTTTTAATATCTGAATTTAAAACTGAAATATTAATCTATAGAAATAATTAACTGAATCTAATAAAATAAAGATAAACTGGATAACTAACTATAATGTCTGAATACTAAATAACTGAATCTAATGTCTAAAAAGCCTCTAAAATTGACTGACTAAATATGAGTTGATGCGCCAGGCCCCCAACTAAATTTGCTAACTACTGAAATAAAGATATGAAGTAAAATAATCTATCCTCGAATGATGAGGACTCACCACTGCTACTGTACTACTGATAGCCTAAGAAGTGAAATCTAAGCGTGGTCCGAATACTAAGCATCAGCACCTATGATATTATACATCATATCACAAAATAAAGGTATGCGATCAGTACTTTGAATGTACCGGTATGTTAAATGAGGTAGGCTGATATGCATGGTTTCATAAAAAGAACTAATAATTAACTGAATATGCATGTCAAACATGGAGTACTAAGTAAAGAACATGGAATTTATAGAAATTAAAAATATGGAGAATCTATAAATACCGAGTATGCATGACCTTCTGTAAATACTGAATATATGTGAAAATCTGTAGACACTGGGAATGCATGACCAAGCATATAACATGGACTAAGTAAAATCTATAAACTGAAACACTAAAAAATACTGATATCTATATGCTTTGGTCAAGTAACTCTAAGATGGCATAACTGAACTGAGACTGTAACTCAGACTATATCTGAGATTATAGGAGGTATCATCTATCCAACATTCCCTAATTTAAGCTAATCGAGGTCCAACCTGTAACCCTAGTTAGAAGGGTGTTAATACCATGCCACAGATACTAATGATGACTATGTGGATCCACCAAACTGATACAATATCCAAAGGACTAAGGGTGTCAAGCCTAAACTGAGGGGTGACCCCTACGAGATAGTCAAGCCTAATATGACGGGTGACTTCTCATACCCTACGCTGGCTACGTAGTTCTGGAGTATAGGGATTGCTACTAATGAATATGCCTACCTGACAGGGAAGCTGCCATACCTACCCTCGCTTGGTGCTAAATCCTACACCCAACTGAAAGACACTGAAATACTATACTGTTCTAAGTTAGTCTGACTGGTAACTGACTGTTCTAATAATGCTCATAGTATGTTATGAAGACAATTCTGTAATGTACTGAGACTAGAATAAGTAAAAAAACTATAGATTTTGGATATTCAATACCCCCAGGACTCAAAATAATAATAGTAAAATGACACTAAAACTTGGAGATCAAAACATGAAGGCTCTTATTAAATAAATCACTCTTGTAAGAATTTTATCAAACACTTGTGTAGTTCACGGTTTAAAACAATCATAGGAATTTCATGAAACTTGTAGGAATAGCCTGAATCCATCATAATAGTATTATTTCATGGTTTAAATCAATAAGTAATAATGTTAAAACAAGGTGGATTGAATAATAACAATAAATTCGTGGTAGCTGGTATAAAATCAATAGTATGTGGAGATTCATGGATGAAATCATAATTTAAAACATAATAACTTGAAAATATTATAACTTGGTGATTAAAACGGGTTACTTGGGATCCATGTATGAAAGGAATCCATGGATGAACATCTAACATACCTGGGATAGTGAATTTCTTGACGTTTTGGGTGAGTTCTTGAGGATTGGCCTTAAAATTGGAGAGCTAGGGTTCTTTATTTAGGAGAGAAATCATCTTGATTTGGGGAAAAATAATTAAAATAATGAGTTTAAAAACATTTTTAGGGCTTAAAATCACAACTGGATGAATTAAAACTTGGGGAAAGGACAATTTAACCCTTGGGTGAAACTTTTAATTTTTGTCCCTTTTTTCTAAATGGGCACCTGGTGCGACGCGGTGATATCACGCTACGTCACTAGAAACTAACAACTGGTACTGGCACCCATAACCGAGGAGGCCCGGGAGAACCAGCTCATAACCTTATACTTCCCATTCATACCTCTATGACAACCCAAAATTTGGACAACATCATGTCGCATATAAAAAGAAATAATCACCTGTATAAGCTCGAGCACACATATATATGTTTATACAATACTTGGCCGTTGGATCCATCACGTCTATTAACAAAACACAACCTTGACTGTACATTAGGTCTACAAAGCCTCTAGACAATACACTGAGTTTAACTAAGGTCAGGACACACCCCGCCATAATACTAACTTCTATACAATACCAAAAGTGACTGGATATGACATGGAAAGCCCCAAAGCAAACTGGAGCTCACCAAAAGCAGCTGGATATCCTGGCTCCTATTTGTACGGTGTATGAGTTGAGGTACCTGTGCCTGCAACATGAAATGTAGGTCCCCCGTGGGGGATGTCAGTACGAAATATGTACTGAGTATGTAAAGCTGTAGATAATCACATATGATATAGAAGCTTAATAGAAATCAGAAACAAGTGAATAAATCGTAATAGGAGTGGACCACACTTACTAGAACTTGTGACAACCTGTACATTGTATTTATTCAATCGCTTTACCTTCGTTCTTATCATCTTTGTATTCATTACTGTACTGTACTTTGACCATTAGGCTGCCTCCAGTACATATCAACTGGGATCGACCCATGATAGGCTTATGCCTCTGGGATACCACCCATAAACACATAAATAGGGATCGACTCATGATAGGCTTAGGCCCCTAGGATACCACCCGATAAGAGAGAACTACCATCACTTAGTTCAATTGATCTTTAAAATTGTTATTTCGGTCGCCACCGTATTTTTGATACTTTGAAACAATGATACATCAATAAGAGACATATAAATTGACCATCAATGCAATATTAATGAAGTAAGAACTCATTGGCATATCAATGAAGTGTTTTGGAGTCATCAAAGCCATAACAATGAAGTAGGAACTTATTGGTATATCAATGAAATATTTTGGAGTCATTAATAGCACATGTATCTTGTTTGAGTAACCGGATAACTTCTAACATTCATTAGTGCAATAAAAATATAAGATTTGGAAGACAAGTAAGTATTGGAATGTCTTGACATCTTGTAGGGTGGAAACAAGTTCATTGGTAACGTAGGACATCATAAAAAATCATTATGGATCACATGTTATTGAATAACTTTGGAAACTTGTTTAATAGAACAATTGTTCACTTTCATGCCAAAGATATGGTATAGAGTATGCTTTACATACCTGACTGTCAACCTTTAATACTAGTCCCAAATGGACTTCCCGTCTTTTCAGATTACTTATCTACAATGAACATATATAGCAATCTAGTATTAGCAACCTAATTTCACAATTCAATTATTTGAATTCACCAAACTAGTGGTTAAGTAGTAAGCCTTAATTACACCATAAAGGGTGTCACTTTAACCCTCTTATACTCCAATTACATTCACATGCCATGCATATTCATACAACATCCTCCAATATCAAGTTTGGATTCATTTATCCTTCCAACCAATCCATTAAACCAAATTGAGCCATAGACATAAATAATCATCAATTCAATAGTATATCACCATATCCACCTTCCATAACTCAATTACCATATCTACCTTCCACAATTCAATTCAACCAAACCATGCAAAATAGTCCATAACCCTATTTCTATCACCTTTCAATAACAACCAATACATATAATCCTCTATCACACATATACATATGGAAAAGAACAAAGGAAAACAATATTCATACCTTAGAATTCACCTCTTGATTATACAATACTGTTTGGTCAAATAATAGGTGCCGTTCGAAGCTCTCGATATGACAAACACAATTATCGGATTACTTTGGAATTTCTACGGTTGGATCAAAAGTAATTTAAAGGTCAAATTTTGGTAGGGTTTGTTCTTTCTCAATGATTGATGATGAAAATGAGTTTTTGAACTCATATACATGTATATATACACATATTACAGTCCATAATATAATAGGAAATGACCAAAATGCCTTTAAAATTTAAATAATGTCAAATCTTTCCTTTGGTGGACTGTTTTGATAAGCTAAAGTAGATCGACTATAACTCTTTGCTCGGATATCGGATTTGGGTGAAATTGGTATTGTTGGAAGGATAATTGAAAGGTATTTCATTTCATATAAAGTACGCCACCCAGTTCATCTTGTACAAGGAGTTATGGTCGTTTGGAGTTGACCCTAAAAATCTATTTTGATAGTCTGAAGTAAAACGAGTATAACTACTTAATCAGACATTGGATTAGGATGAAACCAATTGCATTGGAAATAAGACTCAAAGATATTTCTTTTCATAGGTTGCAGCTCTCCCAGTTCATTATATTAAGGGAGTTATGATCGTTCAAAGTTGACCCAAAAATTCGGCTGGCCTCAGTAGTTTGTGTGCAGGAAATTTTCCTGCACATTTACTATTCCCAAATATCCCGGCCACCGTTTTATAGTTTTGAACGTGCTAGATTATATCCAAAACCTATTCGTTTTTGGAAATCTTTATATCGTTGGAAAGCTTATTCAATAACCTTCGCATGGAACCATCGACGGGCAAATTCCGGTATAAATAAAATAAAATAAATTAATTCCATATAAATAAGACCAATACGCGTACTTGAATATGCCAATACACGTACTTGAATACGGGGTGTTACGTCCTTCCCCCTTTAGGACATTCGTCCTCGAATGTTAGCGCAGTTATTCAACCAAAACAAGTTCAAGTCCATCATTAATATTCACATCATCACATAAATACTATGCATATATAAAAAAAACTTACTTGTTAATGTTCTAACTCCGTTTCTCAAACTTCCTCTTCATCTTTGAACAAATGAGGGTACTTAGATTTCATTGCTTCCTCAGCTTCCCATTTAATCTCTTCCCTTTGACGATTTCTCCAACGTACTTTCACAGATGCTATCTCTTTATTTCTCATCTTCTTAACTTGGCGATCTAGAATAGCAATAGGCACTTCCTCATAGGTAAGATCTTCCGCAACTTGCAAATCCTCAATAGAAGTGATATGTGATGGATCTCCGATGCACTTTCGAAGCATTGACACATGAAATACCGGATGTACTAATGAGATCTCTTGGGGTAGCTCTAATTCATATGCAACTTGTCCAAACCTTTGAGTGATCTTATATGGGCCTATATAACGTGAACTCAACTTCCCTTTCTTGCACAATCTCATTACCCTTTTCATTGGTGATACCTTCAAAAATACCCAATCACCTATAGAAAACTCTATCACTCTCCTTCTACTATCCATATATGACTTGTGTCAACTTTGGGCTGTTTTCAGTTGTTGCTGAATTACTTTAAACTTCTCTACGGCTTGATAAACAAGATACAGTCCGAACAAAAGAGTTTCACCCACTTCAAACCATCCTATTGGTGATCTACACTTCCTTCCATATAAAGCTTCATATGGTGCCATTTTGATACTTGAATGATAGCTATTATTGTAGGCAAACTCAATAAAAGGTAAATGATCATACCAGTTGCCCTTAAAATCTATTACACAAGCTCGTAGCATATCTTCAATTATTTGGATGGTACGTTCTGCTTGTCCATCTGTTTGAGGGTGAAAAGTTGTACTCAACTTCACTTGTGTTCCCAAACACCTCTGAAAAGACTTCCAAACGTTTGCGGTAAATTGGGTTCCCCGATCTGATATAATAGATATTGGCACTCCATATAATTTGACTATCTATTTAATATACAGCTTTGCATAATCTTCAACTATGTAAGTGGTCCTAACTGGTAGGAAATATGCGGATTTGGTAAGCCTATCAACAATCACCCATATAGAATCAAACTTCCGATATGTACGAGGCAAACCAATAATGAAATTCATGTTGATCATGTCCCTCTTCCAGCTTGGAAGATCAATGCATTGCATATAAGCTCCGGGTTTTTAGTGCTCAACTTTAACTCTTTGACAATTTGGACATTCAGCTACAAATTCTGCAATGCTCTTCTTCATGTCATTCCACCAATACATATCTTTCAAATCTTGATACATTTTGGTTGATCCTGGATGAATGGAATACCTTAAACAATGGGTTTTTTTCTTAGCCCGTCTACATCCGGCACACACAATCGATTTTGGCACTGAAGTACTCCTTCTCGCGTAAGCTCAAATGCCTTGGTCGCACAACTCTGAACGTTCTCTTTAAGCTGTAATAAAATAGGATCTGCATATTGCTTCTCTTTCACTTCAGCTACTAATGAAGATTCTACAGCATTATGTACGATAAGCTCTTTATCCAGAGTTTCAAGAAGGCGAACTCCCAAACTAGCTAACTGGTGAAGATCTTTAATCATCCCTTGCCTTTCTACAGGTGCCATCATAGCCATACGACTTAATGTATCAGCTACCACATTTGGTTTCCCTGGATGGTACAAGATATTAACATCGCAGTCCTTTAATAGTTCAAGCCATCTTCGCTGCCTTAAATTTAGATCCTTCTAATTAAAAATATATTGCAAGCTCTTATGGTTAGTATATATATCAACATGAACCCCATATAAGTAGTGGTGCCATATCTTTAAAGCAAAAATAACTGCTGCCAGCTCAAGATCATGTGTAGGATAATTTTTCTCATATGGCCGTAATTGTCTAGAAGCATATGCTATTACCTTACCATGCTGCACCAATACATATCCTAAACCAATTCTAGAAGCATCATAATACATTGTATACCCTTCGGTGTCTTCTGGAAGTAACAACACGGGTGTAGAAATCAACTTGTTCTTTAAATCTTGAAAACTCTTCTCACAGGCATCATTCCATTGAAATTTGGATGCTTTATAGGTTAGCTTGGTTAAGGGTGCTGAAATGGAAGAAAAACCTTCAAAAAACCTTCTATGATAACCGGCCAACTCGAGAAAACTACGAATCTCCATAGGCATTGTAGGCCTTGGCCAGTTCTTCACAACTTCTATCTTTTGAGAATCAACCTTTATCCCTTCACTAGATACAATATGACCCAAAAATGACACCAAATTTAACCAAAACTCATATTTAGAGAACTTTGCATAAAGCTTACAATCACGAAGTTTCTACAATATTTGTCGTAAGTGGTTGGCATGGTCCTCTTCTGATCTAGAATAAACTATAATATCATCTATAAAAACTATCACAAATACATCCAGGAATGGCTTAAACACCCTATTCATCAAATCCATAAAAGTTACGGGTGCATTTGTTAGCCCAGTTACAGGTGCATTCATCCTGTAATTGATCAAATAAATCATCAATTCTTGGGAGAGGATATTTATTCTTAATAGTCACCTTATTCAATTTCCGATAATCAATACACATCCTTAGCGAGCCATCCTTTTTGTGCACAAATAATACTGGTGCTCCCCAGGGGGACATACTAGGCCTTATGAATCCCTTCTCGGGCAAATCTTTCAATTGCTCTTTTAATTTTTGTAATTCTGCTGGAGCTATTCTATACGGAGGAATAGAGATTGGTTAGGCGCCTGGTATTACATCAATACCAAACTCTACTTCTCATTTAGGAGAAAAACCTAGAAGATCTTTAGGAAATACATCAGAAAATTCATATACCATCCAAACGACGTGAAGAGTTGGTGGTTTTGCATCTGTATCCTTTACTCTAACTAAATGATATATGTATCCCTTGGAAATCATTCTTCTTGCCTTAAAATAAGAAATAAATCTACCTCTTGGCGCACCAATTTCACCTTTCCATTCAAGGACTGATTCATTTGGAAAATGGAAATATACCTTTTTTGTGTAGCAATCAATTGTGGCATAACAAGACGCCAACCAGTCCATACCCATTATAACATCAAAATCTACCATTTCTAACATCACAAGATCATCCATCATATCACGACCATAAACAATTACTATGCAGTTTTGGTAAACCCTTCTAGCTACAATAGATTCCCCAACCGATATGGACACTTCAAATGGCTTAATTAACAGTTTGGGTATTCTTTCAAACTTTCCAGCAACCAATGGAGTAAGATAAGATAATGTAGAACTGGGATCAATTAAGGTATATACATCGAATGAAAAGATAGACAACGTACCCGTAACCACATCTGGGGAAACCTCTAAATTTTGTCGATCTGCTAGAGAATACGTACGATTTTAAGCTCTGCTAGAACTCGTGGCTCCTCTATCACCTCTAACATGACCCATTGGTTGTGTACCCCTTCCTGAATAAGGCATCAATGATGATAATGCAACAAATGACCCCGTAGGTCATGCCATACCCCCTATGCCCCTTCGTGGGCATTCTCTCATCATATGCCCCGACATACCGCACCAAAAGCAAACATTGGTTCCCAGCCGACATGCGCCCAAATGATACCTTCCACATTTATTTCATGGCTCTCAAAGAGGTCTCGATTGGCTCATATTCCCTTGCCCTTGGTACCCCACTTTCCGTAAACTTTGACTCTCACTTTTATGCCCAAATTGATTTCCTCTAGACCCTTGGAACTATGGTGGGGCACTAGCTGCAGAATAAGATGATAATGGCCTAGGTGGTCTAGCAAAAAACTGTTGTCTGAACCCTCCTTGGGATGCCATAAACTGCCCTGTAGATCTGGCCCTCTTGGAATATCCTCTTTCTAATTCCTGTGTTCTTCTCTTATGCCTCTGATCTTTCATTTTCTGTGCAAAAGCTTAGGTCCTTGCTATATCCATATCTTTGTTCAAAGTGGCAATAGTAAATCTCTAACCAGATATGGATCCAGCCTATCCATATATTGATGAACTCTGTCATCCATAGTAGCTATAACATTAGGAACATATCTCGACAAGGAATTAAATCGAAGACTGTACTCCCTTATTCTCATATTCCCCTGATGAAGATTTAAAAATTGATCTACACGAGTATGACGAATCTCAAATGGAGGATAATGATCAAGAAATGCCTCTTTGAACTCTTTTCAAGTAGCTAGGAGTGCATCAATACCCCTAGATTATTTCTATTCCTCGTACCAATATATAGCCTCCCCTTTAAATCTATACGCCGCTAACTCCACTATCTCTCTACCCGTTATATGCATAACATCTAAGGCCCTTTCAATTTGACCAATAAAGTCCTGTAAGTCCTCGTTAAGATCTGATCCAGTAAAAGTGGAAATATCCATCTTAAGAAAATCCTGTGTTCGAAGGCTAGCCGCCCTATCTCTACCACTAACACCCGTGGTAGGAATGGCTTGCCCTTGAGCTTGCCTAGCAACTATACGAGTCAAAAGTTGCACTGCATTTCTAAGATCTTGATCAGCAGCATTAATAGGTGGCTCTGGGGATATAGTTCTCCTCCCCCTTATTTCTTTCGGAGTGGAAGAAGTTTCTGATGCATGCTCAGCTGGAGCCTCACTTTGATAAGCTGGAATAGAGGGTGACTTACTAGTCCCCTCTCCGGCAGCCACATCTACTTGTTTACCAGTATTCTTGCTTCTGGTAACCGGCATCATTACTATAATAAGAGAAACAAAGAGATTCAGTGGTCAACTATGACTTCATATACAATATAGGCTCTATCACACGATCTAAGACATGAACAAAAAGAAACAATTCCTTAATGTCCATAGCCTCCTATTTATAGATGCGGTGCACGACACAGCGATAAATAAGACTCTACATAGACACGAATTTGTAGGCTCACTAGGAGGAACTTCTCTGATACCACTTTTGTCACGCCTCAAATCCTATTAGGGCGGACTGGCACCTGTAATGAGAAGGCCCGGGAGAACCAGCTCATAACCTTATACTTCCCATGCATACCTCTATGACAACCCAAAATTCGGATAGCATCATGTCGCATATAAAAGGAAATAATCAACTGTATAAGTTCGAGCACACATATATATGTATGTACAATACTTGGCCGTTGGAGCCATCACGTCTATTAACAAAACACCACCTTGACTGTACATTAGGTCTACAAAGCCTCAAGACAATACATTGAGTTTAACTAAGGTCGGGACACAACCCGCCATAAAACTAACTTCTATACAATACCAAAAGTGGCTGGATATGACACTGAAAGCCCCGACACAAACTGGAGCTCACCAAAAGTAGCTAGATATCCTGGCTCCTACTTGTGCGGTATATGAGTTGAGGTACCTGTGCCTGCAGCACGAAATACAGGTCCCCCGTGGGGGACGTCAGTACAAAATATGTAATGAGTATGTAAAGCTGTAGATAATCACATATGATATAGAAGCTTATTAGAAATCAGAAACAAGTGAATAAATCATAATAAGAGTAGACCACACTTACTAGAACTTGTGACAACCTGTACATTGTATTTATTCAATCGCTTTACCTTCGTTCTTATCATCTTTGTAATCATTACTGTACTGTACTGTGACCATTAGGCTGCCTCCAGTACATATCAACTGGGATCGACCCATGACAGGCTTATGACCCTGGGATACCACCCAAAAATACATAAATAAGGATCGACCCATGATAGGCTTATGCCCCTAGGATACCACCTGATAAGAGAGAACTTCCATCACTTAGTTCAATTAATCTTTGAGATTGTTATTTTGGTCTCCACCATATTTTTGGTACTTTGAAACAATGATACATCAATAAGAGACATATAAATAGACCATCAATGCAATAACAATGAAGTAAGAACTCATTGACACATCAATGAAGTGTTTTGGAGTCATCAATGCCATAACAATGAAGTAGGAACTTATTGGTATATCAATGAAACGTTTTGGAGTCATTAATAGCACATGGATCTTGTTTGAGTAATCGGATACCTTCTGACATTCATTAGTGCAATAAACATATATGATTTGGAAGACAATTAAGTATTGGAAAGTCTTGACATCTTGTAGGGTGGAAACAAGTTCATTGGTAACGTAGGACATCATACAAAACCATTATGGATCACATGTTATTGAATAACTTTGGAAACTTTTTTAATAGAACAACTGTTCACTTTCATACCAAAGATATGGTATAGAGTATGCTTTACATACCTGACTGTCAACCTTCAATACTAGTCCCAAATGGACTTCCCGTCTTTTTGGATTACTTATCTACAATGAATAGATATAGCAATCTAGTATTAGCAACCAAATGTCACAATTTAATTATTTGAATTCACCAAACTAGTGGTTAAGTAGTAAGCCTTAATTACACTATAAAGGGTGTCACTTTAACCCTCTTATACTCCAATTACATTCACATGCCACGCATATTCATACAACATCCTCCAATATCAAGTTTGGATTCATTTATCCTTCCAACCAATCCATTACCAAATTGAGCCATAGACATAAATAATCATCAATTCAATAGTATATCACCATATCCACATTTCATAAATCAATTACCATATCCACCTTCCATAACTCAATTACCATATCCACCTTTTACAATTCAATACAACCAAACCATGCAAAATAGTCCATAACCCTATTTCCATCACCTTACAATAACAACCAATACATATAATCCTCTATCACACATATACAAATGGAAAATAACAAAGTCAAACAATTTTCATACCTTAGAATTCACCTCTTGATTATGCAATCCTGTTTTCACAAATAATAGGTGTCATTTGAAGCTCTTGAGATGACAAACACAGTTATCGAATTACTTTGGAATTTCTATGGTTGAATCAAAAGTAATTTAAAGGTCAAATTTGGCTAGGGTTTGTTCTTTCTCAATGATTGATGATGAAAATGAGTTTTTGAAATCATATAAATGTATATATACACATATTACCATCCATAATATAATAGGAAATGACCAAAATGCCTTTAAAATTTAAATAATCTCAAATCTGTCCTTTGGTGGACTGTTTTGATAAGCTAAAGTAGATCGACCATAACTCTTTGCTCCGATATCATATTTGGGTGAAATTGGTATCGTTGGAAGGATAATTCAAAGGTCTTTCATTAAATATAAAGTAGGCCACCCAGTTCGTCCTGTACAAGGAGTTATGGTCATTTGGAGTTGACCCTAAAAATCTATTTTGATAGGATAAAGTAAAACGAGTATAACTACTTACTCATACGTTAGATTTGGATTAAACCAATTGCATTAGAAAGATGACTCAAAGATATTTCTTTTCATAGGTTGTAGATCTCCCAGTAAATTATATTAAGGGAGTTATGATTGTTTGAAGTTGACCCAAAAATTTAGCTGGCCTCAGTTGTTTGTGTACAGGAAATTTTCTTGCATATTTACTATTCCCAAATATCCCGGCCACCATTTTATAGTTTTGAACGTGCTCGATTATATCCGAAACCTATCCATTTTTAGAAATGCTTATATCGTTGGAAAGCTTATTCAATAACCTTCGCATGGAACCATCGACGGGCGAATTCTGGTATAAATAAAATAAAAAATTAATTCCATATATAAGAGCAATACACGTACTTGAATACGCCAATACACGTACTTGAATATGGGGTGTTACAACTGTGAACTGGGATGATGGAGTGACACGAAGAAACCGCGGTGCCCCTTTGATTATGATTTTCACCATTGGTGCGGCACGCCGTGATCATGCTGCCTCACTGGATTTGGATAGTTATGAACTGGGCCTACGGCGCGACGTGCCACTATCGTGGAACAACATTGGAAATTGACATTTGCTATTTACACTGCCTCCACTATGCACTAAGGTTCAAAATGAGGATGTTTAACGACTGAAATTTAAAATTTACAGAATTTCTTTCCCAGTTATCAGATTTAGGTGAATTTTATATTGTTGGAAAGCTAATTGAATTTTCTATGCAATGGAAGTCTCTAAACTAAAAAATGGTGAGTATCAAGAAAATTATATATATGAAAACTCATGTATTGGGACTTAGATTATGCTAGGGAAATACAGGGTGTTACAATATCTCCCCTTGGGATCATTCATCCTCGAATAAAACTGGTTAAGCTGAGGAAAGTTGTTGGGCTGAGCTTACACACTGAACATGCATATCTGATGCATGGAATGCATGACGGAACTGATTTATATATGCACGATTGACATAAACATGATGTGCAACTGAAACTGAGCATGATAGAGAGAAATGTTAAGAAGATTAATACCTTATAGTGAATCTGGATTCGCGAGAAGAGATGAGGGTACTTGGTCCACATATCTGCTTCTTCTTCCTAAGTGGATCCCTAAATGGACTGATTCCACCAAAGAACTTTGATCAATGGAACTTCTTTAGTCCTTAGTTTACGAACTTGTTGATCAAGAATTTTGACGGGAACTTTCTCAAAGGAAAGACTGTTATGAATATCTACACTTTCTAAGGGAACAACTACAGCTGGATCACCAATACACTTTTCAACAATGAGACATGGAACACTAGGTGTATTGAGGTTAAATCTAAAGGCAACTAAAGCTCGTAAGCTACCTTTCCAAAACGATTGACAATTCTAAAGGGACTGTTATATCGGGGACTGAGTTTCCCTTTCTTGCTGAATCTTTTCACTCTTTTCACTGGAAAGATTTTCAAGTACACACGATCACCAACCTCAAACTCGAGATACTTTCTCCTCAAATTTGTATATGGTTTTTTTCGGCTCTGGGCAGCCCTAAGCATTTCTCTGATCAACTGAACCTTCTCTAAGGCATCAAACACCAAGTCAGGCCCTACTAATGTGGCCTCACCTACTTTAAACCAACCAAGTAGAGATCTACATCTCCTACCTTAGAGACCCTCAAATAGAGCCATACGGATACTGGAATAATAGCTGTTATTGTATGCAAATTTAATCAACGGAAAGTGGTCATCCCAACTACTTTTAAAATCAACTACACATGCTCTCAGCATATCCGCAAGAGTCTGAATGGTCCTTTCCGCTTGACTGTCTGTCTGAGGGTGAAAGGATATACTGATATAGACTTGGGTTCCAAGACCCTTTTGGAATGCTTTCCAAAAATGGGAGTTAAACTGGGTACCTCTAACTGAGATGATAGATAAGGGAACACCGTGCAACCTAACAAACTCTGTAAGATAGATTTTGGCATAGTCCTCGGCTGAATAGTAGATATGGACTGGTAAGAAATGGGATGATTTGTTCATCCTATCTATGATGACCCAAATAGAATCATGCTGATGACGGGTACGCGGCAAACCTGTGACAAAATCGATGTTCACTTCCTCCCACTTCCAAGTGGGAATATTAAACTCTTGCATGGACCCACAAGGTTTTTGGTGCTCAATCTTAACTCAGTGACATATAGAGCACTTAGCTACAAACTCTGAAATATCTCTCTTTATCCCACTCCACCAATAGATCTCCCACAGATCGCAGTACATCTTAGTGGCCCCTAGATGAATCGAGTAACATATACCATTCGCCTCCATAAGAATTCGTTACCTCAAGTCATCTACACCAGGAACACACAATCTACCCTGACAACGCAACACACTATCTGCCCTTTCGGAGAAAACCTCCACTTTCTGATCTCTGACTGATTCTTTTAACTTAACTAGATTGGGATCTACATTCTGCTTTTCCTTTACCTCGGAAACTAAAGATAATTCTGATCTACTTTGCATCCACACACTACCCTCTGCTGAGTCGACTAAGAAGATACCTAGTCAGTCAAGTTGATGAACTTATTGAGCTAACTGCTTCTTACCATCTTCAAAATAAACATCAATACCTATGGATAATCTACTGAGAGCATCAGCCACTGCATTGGCCTTGCTCGGATAATACAGAATTGTCATGTCATAATCCTTCAATAACTCTAACCACCTTCTCTGACGCAAATTCAAATCTTTCTAAGAGAACACATACTGAAGGTTTTTGTAATCTATGAACACATCCACATGCACCCCATATTATTAATTCCTCCAAATCTTTAAGGCGAATACTACAACTGCTAACTCAAGATCATGACTAGGGTAATTCTTCTCATGGGGTTTAAGCTATCTGGAGGCATAGGCTATCAGCTTACCTCTTTGTGTGAGGACATAATCCAAACCTACTCTGGATATATCACAGTACATAACAAAACCACTTGAATCATCTGGTAGAGCCAAGACTGGGGTTCAGGTGAGTCGAGTCTTCAACTCTTGCAAACTCTTCTCGTATGAATCTGACCACTGAAACTTAACTTTCTTTTAAGTCAATCTGGACATGGGGATATAATAGAAGAAAGCCCTTCAATAAACCGATGGTAATAGCCAGCTAAACCCAAGAAACTCTTGATATATAATGGAGAGTTTGGTCTAGGCCAGTTTCTCACCGCTTCGGTCTTTTGAGGATCAACTCTAATGGCATCACTAGAAATAATATAGCCAAGAAAAGCTACTGATCTTATATAGAATTCACACTTACTGAATTTAGCGAACAACTGGTGAGATCTAAGAGTCTAAAGTACTATTTTGAGGTGGTCTGCATGGTTGTTTTTGCTATGGGAGTAAATAAGAATGTCATCAATGAAGACTATGATAAACATATTTATGTACTGCTTGAACACTCAGTTCATCAAGTCCATTAAGGCTACTAGGGTATTTGTAAGACCGAAGGACATGACTAGAAATTCAAAGTGACCATACCAGGTTTGGAAAGCTATTTTTTGAATGTCACATTCTCTGACCCTGAGCTGAGGATAGCCTAATCTGAGGTCTATTTTGAAAAAGTAGCTAGCACCCTGAAGTTGGTCAAATAAGTCATCAATTCTAGGAAGTGAATATTTATTCTTGACTATGACTTTGTTTAACTAACGATAGTCAATACACATTTTGAGAGAACCATCTTTCTTATGCACAAATAGAATAGGTGCGCCCCATGGAGAGATGCTGGGTCTGATAAATCCCTTATCTAAGAGATCTTTCGACTTTTCTTTTAATTTTTTGAGTTTAGATGGAGCCATTCGATGTGGTAGAATAGATATAGGATGAGTATCTGGGAGAAGGTCTATTCCGAAGTTGATTTACCTTTCAGGAAAAAATCCAGGGAGATCTTCAGGGAACACATCTTGAAATTTCCTTACTACTGAAACTGGCTCAAGAGTTGGAGTTTCTGAGTTAGAGTCTTTGACTCGCACAAGATGGTAAATACACCCTTGCATATTATCTTTCTAGATCTAAGGTACGAGATTAACTGACCCCTAAGAGTTGTAGTACTACTCCTCCATTCAAGGACTAGTTCATTTAGGAACTGGAATAAGCTATTCTATTTCTACAGTCAGCTAAGGCATAGCATGAGTGGATCTAATCCATGCCAAGAACGACATCAAAATCTATCATCTCTAACTTCACGAGATCAACTAAGGTAACTTTCTTAAAAATTATAACCGGATAGTTCCTATATACCTGCCTGGCTACAATGGAAACACCTGCTGGGTAAACACTGAAAAGGGATCTGCTAGAGTTTAGAGACTAACTCCGAAGTTGATGGCTATATATGGAGTTATAAAAGAAAAAAAGCTCAAGGGACTAGTAAAGCATCAACATGTAAGTGAAAGACTTGCAACGTACCAGTAACTGTGCTAGGAGAATTTTCCAGATCTTGGTGGGACTAAAGAGGATATAATCTATTTGGATGCTGACCACTGGTAGCACTGGAAGTGGCACCCTTCTGAGTTGGGCGACCGGATAGAACTGATGACTGATGAGACTGGCCCTATTAGCCCAATTCCCTACCTTTTTAAGCAACTACCCGATACTCCCGAATCTGATGGCCTAGCTTTCCACACCCAAAGCACTCATCACAACCTACTCAATACTCACCGTGATGGTGTCTGCCATATTTCTAACATAGAGGATACATACAAGCATTGCTAACACTGAGCTAGGACTTAGATCTTTGTTCCCTATCCCTATTATCGTTTTTGAATTTGGGTATTGGGGTACTGGCTAAAGAGAGTACTGGGGTTGTAGACCTCTGATGAATCTAAGGATGGTTGCCACTTTCTAACTTTGGCTGATTGAAATTAAAACTACCCATCCTAGCTCTCTTGTTTCCTATCTCCCTCTCCTTAATCTTTTGTTCCTCTATCTGTTAAGTATGGACCATCAACCTAGACAAGTCCATCTCACTAATAAGCATTATGGTCATGCACTCCTTGACCACACTATCAGATATGCTAGACATAAACTTACTCATATTGAACCTATTATTAGCTACCACAAGAGAGGAATACCTAGCTAACTGAGTAAACATAAGGGAATACTCCCTCACACTTATGCTTCCTTGCCTCAAGTTAGTAAACTCTAATACTTTGGCCTCTCTTAACTCCAATGGGAAGAATCTGTCTATGAAATTTATGGCAAACTCTTCCCATTCTACAGGCCCTGCATCTACACCCCATCAACCTTCCATTGCTTTAACCAAGTATGGGCTATATCCTATAACTGATATGCAGCCAACTCAGCACTCTAACTAGATGTCACCCCCATAGAATCCGTTACCTTTTGCACCATATCTAAGAATTCCTGTGGATCCACTTTAGACTTAGATCCCATGAAACAAGGAAGATTCATCCGGGAGAAATCCCAAATTCTATGTATCACCCTGATTTTCTAAACCAGAATGCTACACGATATTCATGACCCCGAGAGACCACAAGCTAAACCATGACTAATATTTGTACCTGTACATTTTAGTATATATCATAATAATTCTAGGAAACATGAACATGTAGGACATAAGGTTCAACTGAATAAAGAACCTGGTAAAATAACATCCATATGTGTGAAAGATACCCAAAACAACTGAGAAATAAATCAAATCTGAACTAAATCTAATAGCCTTTAAGCACTGTCTGAATAAGGAATTGAAGGAACATGTCTCCAACTAACTCCTTCAACTGAAAACTAACTGAAATAATATATAAATCAAATCATATCATCCTTAAATGAAGAGGACTCACTGCAGGTATGTATACTGGAATGCGACTGCTACTGCTGGTCTAGAAATCGTGTCTCTAAATCAATGGTGTAACATAAAGAGAAAGCATCATAGCGCAAATGCATCAGTATAACTGGAGTACTGAGTATATGATTGAGGTAGGCTGAACATAAATAGGATTACATGCATGAACAATACTAACTAACTGACTGATATGAACGTGAGAGTACAAACATGTATACGTAAAAACTGAGATCATGAATGCGTGATAGCTAAATTTGTATGCTAATACATAGTTTACTTATAACTGATCGTGACTGATACTATAGTTCTGAATACATGGGTGACTGTGCCTGATAGTCCTACATCTGATGGAACTATTTGAGTTTAATACTATAATTGAATGTGACTGTATCTGGCAGTCCTGGTATACTGACATCTAAAGAACTATCTGAGTTTTTTTACTGAGACTGAGCCTAAAACTGGGAGGTAGTTGTTTAACTGACATACCCTAATAAGTTGGGGTCCAATCTCTGCCCCAACTGGAGGGGTGACAATACTACGCCACTGGTAAGGACAGTTGTGAGTGACCCTCAACTGGCAGGTACTCACATGAGAATGATGGGAACCCTAAACTAACAGGTTAAGCCACCTCATCAACCCTAGTATGATAGGTTTAGATGTCTCAACCTACACTGGCTACATAGTTCTGGAACATAAGGATGACTGCTAAGAATCACACCCGAAACTGGCAGGTGAGTTCCCATCCTTGGGTTCACTCGATGCTAACTTCTGCTCCCATCTGAAGAGATTGAACATGATTTAACTTATTGTACAAGTGCTGAGTAACTGACTTCCGTTGATTGATGGAATAGCACTACTATCTGAGATTTTTTTAAGATCAAGAGATTTTGGAGGTTTCTTGAGTTACATGACTGATTGAGTTCTACAGATCATGGCTTGACTGAGATTATCGGGGTAACATGATGTGGCTCTACCCACACAACTATATTTTTCTGCAACAAATACCCCTAAGACTTGATGGAAGGAAACTGACACACATGACATGACTTGATCACAAGATTTGAGTCCACAATTCATAATATTGTACATAAGGAATTTCATATTAAGCATGGTTATCAACAATGTAGTGCATAGAAAGGATTTCATGTCACACAGAAGTACTTGTACAACCTTAAAATCATGTTCATTGCATAATCATGCTAGCAACACATATCAATGGAATGGCAATTCATGTGGAATCATCTTAAGAGTTGACATAGCTTGTCATTAAAATACTATGGGGTCATGGGAACATGATTTTTAGCATTCTAGGTATTTTAACAAGCACCTTACATTTACACTTTAGGGCATAGGTTTTCTCAACAATTTTAATCATCTTGAACCACCCAAATTCATGGGATTTAGCTACAAGAATGCATACATCATGGAAGTCAACTTATATTAATATCTTGAAGCTTAAACAATGACCATTAACATGAAAAACATCACATAATGACAAGAAAATCAAAGTTTCTCATTAAAATTATGGTTCTTGCACTCTATAAACGAAAGGGGTCCATAGATGAACACTACGCATACCTGACTCAAGGTTCTTGATGTTTTTAAACTTGAAGGATTTGAAATCCTTTGATTCTTACAGAATATTGGATCATGTTCTTGGGGATTCAATTCAGAGAGAAAACCTAGTTTTGGTTTGTGAAATAAGAATGAGCATAATAGCTGAATTCGAATTTTTTTGGGTATATGTAGGCAAGTGATAAGTGACCAAAATACCCCTATTAAAATGACCTAGAAATAAATTGAATGTGGTATGTGACAGTCCGTCAGACACTTGATGGTTCGTCACTTATCCCGTCAGACTTGGACCAAAAATAGGGTTCACTAGATAAGAGTTGACGGCCTGGATGACGGTCCGTCACAACTTTGACGATCCATCAACTCGTCTGTTAGTCCTTATCCAGTACATGGTTCAACTGCCTTGGATGTGAAGGTCAAAGTGGTGGTCTGTCAACTTGGCCATCACACCTGGGCGTTTCTAATAGTTCCAAGTAAAACGTCCATAACTTCCTCGTCTGATGTTGGATTTGGACAAAATTGGTACCATTGGAAAGCTAACTCAATTTCCCACATAATAGAAAGTGAAAATCTCAAAAATACCATGTGTACAAAGATAGGTTTACATTTCAAAGTAAGTCCTAGCATCCTCGAGATGATTTCTAGCTAGGAAAAAGGCACGGGTATTACAATATCTCCCCCTTGAGAACATTCGTCCTCGAATGGAACTAACTGAGAGGGGAAACAATAATCCGAACATGAGTAGTTGGAACATGATGTTATGACTGACAAACTAAACATGTTATACTGAACATCCATATCTGATGTGCGTATAACTAATTCATGAATGCATGACTGAGGTTCTCGTAATAAGAATGCATATCTAATGCATGATTATTTATTGGACTGATACATGTATGCATGAATGAATATGCAATGGTACTTGATACCAAATTTGTGATGGAACTTGAACACGAAACACAATATCAAGTTGTATTAAATGCTGAACGTGAAACTGAATGAGCTTAAGGAGGACTATTACCTTGAGCTTGATCTGGGTTGGCAGAGAAAAGGTGAGGGCACTTGGTATGCATGTCTGCTTCTGCTTCCCAAGTAGCTCCCTCAACGAACTGATTTTGCCAAAGAACTTTGACTAGAGGGACTTCTTTTTTCCTTAGCCTACGAATCTGATTGTCTAAAATTTTGATTGGAATCTCTTCATAAGAGAGGCTATCCTGAACATCAATGTTCTGAATAGGAGCTACAATTGCTGGGTCACCTATGTACTTCTTGAGCAAAGAGATATGGAAGACCAGATAAACTGAGGCTAGATCTGAAGGCAATTCGAGCTTATAAGCTACCTTGCCAAAGCAACTGACAATCCTAAATGGACCGACATAGCGGGGACTGAGTTTCCCTTTCTTGCCGAACCTCTTCACTCCCTTTATGGGAGAGATTTTGAGATAGCCATAGTCATTGAACTCAAACTCTAGATCTTTTCTACGAACATATGCATAAGACTTTTATCGGCTCTGAGCAGCCCAAAGTCTCTCTCTGATCAACTAAACTTTCTCTAAGGCGTTGAATACCAAGTCAGGATCGATGACTGAGGCCTCACTAACTTCGAACTAACTGACTGGAGATCTACATCTCCTACCATAGAGAGCTTCGAATAGAGACATTTGAATGCTGGAATGATAGCTATTGTTGTATGCAAACTCAATCAAGGGCAAGTGGTCATCCCAACTTTCCTTGGAATCAATTGCACATGCCCTTACAATATCTCCAAGAGTTTGAATGGTCCTCTCTTCTTGGCCATCTATCTGAGGATAAAATGTTGTACTGAGATGGACTTGGGTACCAAGACCCTTTTGGAATGCTTTCCAAAAGTGAGAGGTGAACTGTGTACCTCTGTCTAAGATGATAGATAATGGAACACTGTGTAATCTGACCAACTCCCCGATATAAAGTTTGGCGTAATCTTTGGCTGAATTAGAGGTACGAACTGGAAGGAAATGAGTTGACTTGGTCATTCTTTCTGCAATAACCCAAATTGAATCATGCTGATGACGAGTTCGAGGAAAACCCATCATGAAATCCATGTTTATTTCTTCCCACTTCCAAGTAGGAATGGTGAACTCCTGCATGAACCCACTATGTTTCTGATGCTCTATCTTAACCTGCTGACATGTAGAGCACTTAGCCACAAAATCTACAATATCTCTTTTCATCCCACTCCACCAATAGATATCCCGGAAGTTGCGATACATCTTAGTGGCCCCTGCATGAATAGAGTATCGCACACCATGCACCTCTACAAGAATTTTCTGCCTCAAGTTATCTATACCTGGAACACATAGACGACCCTGACAACGAAGAACACCATCTCCCCCTTGGGAGAAAGCCTATACTTTTTGATTTTGAATTGATTTTTTTAGCTTGACAAGGCTGGGAACCCTATCTTTCTTTTCTTTCACCTCAGAAACTAGAGATGACTCTGAACTACTCTGAACACATACACCACCCTCTAAAGAGTTGACTAAGCAAATGCAGAGTCTGATAAGCTGATGAATTTCCTAGGCTATCTTCTTCTTACCATCCTCTACGTGAGAAACACTACCCATGGAGAGTTTACTGAGAGCATCAGCCATAACGTTGGCCTTGCCTGGGTGATAAAGAACACTCATGTCATAATCTTTCAAAAGCTCTAACCACCTTCTCTAACGAAGATTGAGATCTTTCTGAGAAAAGACATACTGGAGACTCTTATGATTTGTGAAGATATCTATATGAATTCCATATAGATAATGCCTCCAAATCTTTAAGGCAAATACTACGGCTTCTAACTTAAGATCATGAGTAGGATAATTCTTCTCATGGGGCTTTAGCTATCTGGAGACGTAGGCTATGACCTTACCATGTTGCATGAGGATACAACCTAAACCCACTCTGGATGCATCACAATAGACTACAAAACCGGCTAAACCATCAGGAAGATTTAAAATTGGGGTTGAGGTGAGTCGAGTCTTTAACTCTTGAAAAATCTTCTTGCAAGAATCTGACCACTGAAACTTAACCTTCGTCTGAGTCAATCTGGACATAGGAGATGCAATAGAAGAAAATCCCTTAATAAAGCATCTGTAATAGCCAGCCAAACCCAAGAAACTCCTGATATCTGATGGAGAGACAAGGTGAGGCCAGTTTTTTACTTCTTTAGTTTTCTGAGAATCAACTCTAATGCCATCACCGAAAATAATATGACCAAGGAATGCTACTGATCTTATCCAAAATTTGCACTTACTGAACTTGGCGAACAACTGATGGTCTTTGAGAGTTTGAAGAACAATTTTGAGATACTCTGAATGATCACGCTCTGTGCGAGAATAGACCAAAATATCATCTATGAAGACTATAACGAATATGTCCAAGTACTGCTTGAACACCCAGTTCATCAAATCCATGGAAGCTGCAGGGGCATTAGTAAGACCAAAGGACATGACTAGAAATTCGAAGTGACCATACCGAGTACGAAAAGCTATCTTCGGGATGTCACATTCTCTAGCTTTGAGCTGATGATAGCCTGATCTGAGGTTTATCTAGGATAAATAATTGGCACCCTAAAGTTGGTCAAACAAGTCATCTATTCTATAAAGCGGATATCTGTTCTTGATCGTGACTTTGTTGAGCTAACGATAATCAATACACATCCTGAGAGAATCGTCTTTCTTGCACATGAATAAGACTGGTGCACCCTATAGGGATACACTGGGCCTGATGAATCCGTTATCTAAGATATCCTTCAACTGATCTTTTAGTTCCTTGAGTTTTGCTGGTGCCATTCTATATGGCGGAATAAAAATAGGGTGATTATCTAGGAGAAGGTCTATGTCGAAGTCTATTTCCCTTTCGGGAGAAATTCCTAGAAGATCTTCGGGAAAGACGTATGAATATTCATTAACAACTGGAACTGATTCAAGACTTGGAGATTCAGAAATGGAATCCTTTACATGCACGAGATGATACACACACCCTTTTGAAATCATTCTCCTTGCCCAAAGGTAAGAAACAAGCTGACCCTTGAAAGATGAAGTACTACCCTTCCACTCTAAGACGGGCTCATTCGGAAACTAAAATTGAACTATTCGGGTCCTACAGTCGACTGTGGCATAGCAGGAATGAATTCAATCCATGCTGAAAATGATATCAAAATTAGTTATCTCTAATTCGACTAAATCTGCTGACGTGGATTTCTGAAATATCATAACCGACAGTTCTTGTATGCGTGCTGAGCTATGATGGTTTTACCCACTGGGGTAGAGACTGAAAAGGGCTCTACTAAAATTTTGGGACTGATTCCAAAATCGCCTGCTATGTATAGAGTGACAAAAGACAAGGATGCACCTAGATCTAGCAAAGCGTAAACATGAACATGGAAAATCTGTAATGTACCAGTGATGACATCAGGAGAATTTTCCTGATCTTCTCAAGTCTGAAGAGCATAGAGTTTGTTTGGGCATTTCCAACTAGTAGGACTGGAAGTGGTACCCTACTGGTTTGGGTGACCAGACTGAGCTGCGGAATAATTTTACTGACCCTGATAACTGGACTGAGGACAATCTCTGACTCTGTGTCCTAGCTTGCCACAACCGAAAAAAATATCACTACCGGCTCTACAAATACCCTAGTGGTTCTTACCATAATTTTGATATAGGATATTAGTTCAGGCATTACTGACACTGCCATGAGATTTAGAGTCGGGTGCTCTATCTCTGAACTTAGGAGCTGGAGCACTGACTGTAGAATGAACTGGAACTAATGACTTGGGATGAAACTGGGAAAGATTTACTCCCTCTGATTTGGGCGAAGCAAAACTAAAACTACCTGATCTTACTCTTTTATTCTGCCTCTCCCTAGCCCTAACCTTTTTCTCCTCTGTTTTCTGAGAATGGGTCATGAGCCTGGATAAAGTCATATCAATGTTCAGCATTATAGATCTACACTTATTTACCATGCTATCATTCACTCCTGATACGAACTTGCTCATCTTAGCCCTGTTGTCTATAACCACACGAGGGGCATATCTGTCTAGCTGAGTAAATCTAAGAGAATACTCCCTAACCATCATATTTCCCTACCTGAGGTTGATAAACTCAAGAACTTTTGCCTTCCTCAGCTCTTACGAAAAGAATCTATCCAAGAAAGTCATGACAAATTCCTCCCACTATATAGGACCTCCATACTCTGTCCTCTCAGACTTCTACTATTTGTACCAAGTATGAGCAACATCCTGTAACTAGTATATGACTAACTCGGTGCTCTGAATATAAGTAACTCCCATGATATCAATGACCTTCTGGACTTGGTCAATGAACTCCTGAGGGTCTTCATCAGACTTAGACCCTAAGAAAGATAGAGGGTTCATTCAAGTAAAGTCTCGAATTCTAGCTACTACAGAATTGGCCACTGGATTGGCCGAAATAACCGGTGGCCATTCATTCTGGGCAGCCACATACTGAGCAAGTGTTATGAATGCTGCTCTAAACTCCGCATGAGAAACATGGTCGCCCAAAGGGTCTTCGGGCTGAGGAACTGGCTGGTTTCTTCTCTTTGGAGGTATATTCTGAAATAAGAGAAGAACGAGTTAGACTGAGAGTTTAACTTGAGATTATGCTCACTAGCATGACATGAATACTGAACGAATGGAAACTGTTCCTAAAACATCTCATAGCCTCTTGCACATAAATATGGCGCGCAACACACCCATATACAAATCTCTACTAGATGCGGCTTTCAGACTTCCTAGGACTCTATTGAACCTTAGGCTCTGATACTAAGTTTGTAACACCCCAATTTTTTGAACTAGAATTCTACATGGTACTCATGACCCCGAAGGACCACAAGCTAACCCATGACTAATATCTGTACCTGCATATTTTTGTATATATCATAATAATGCAGAAAACATGAATATGTAAGCCATAAGGTTCACCTGAATAAAGAATCTGGTAAAATAATATCCATATGGGTGAAAGATACCCAAAACAACTGAAAACTGAATAAAATTTGAACTAAATCTGAAAGCCTCTAATCACTATTTGAATAAGGAGTTTAAGGAACATGTCTCCAACTAACTCTATAAACTAAAAACGTACTGAGATAATAAATGAATCGAATCATATCTTCCTCAAATGAAGAGGAATCACTGTATCTCTATATACTAGAATGCGACTGCTACTGCTAGTCTGGAACTCATGTCTCTGAACCTATTGTGTAACGTAAAGAGAAAGCACCATAGCGCAAATGCGTCAGAACAACTAGAGTACTGAGTATACGAGTTAGGTAGGCTGAACATAAATAGGGTTACATGTATGAACAATGCTAATTAACTGATTGATATAAACATGAGAGTGCAAACATACATACGTAGAAACTAAGATTGCGAATGCGTGACAGCTAAATCTGTACGCTAATACATAGTTTACTAATAAATGATCATGACTGCCACTGTAAATCTAAATACATGGGTGACTGTGCCTGACAGTCCTGCATCTGATGGAACTATCTGAGTTCCATACTATAATTGAATTTGATTGTATATGGCAGTCCTGGTATACTGACATCTGAAGAACTATCTAAGTTTTTTTACTAAGACTGAGCCCGAAACTGTGGTAGGTAGTTTTTTAACCGACATGCCCTAATAAGTTGGGTTCCAATATCTGCCCCGACTTGAGGGGTGTCAATACCGTGCCACGTGTAAGGACTGTTGTGAGTGACCCTTAACTGGCAGGTACTTAAATGAGAATAGTGGGAACCCTAAATTGATAGGTTAAGCCACCTCATTAACCTAAGTCTGACAGCTTAATATGTCTCAACCTACGCTGGCTATGTATTTCTGGAACACAAGGATGACTACTAAGAATCACACCCTAAACTGGCAGGTGAGTTCCCATCCTTGGGTTCACTCGGTGCTAACTTCTACTCCCATCTGAAGAGACTGAACATGATTTAATTGACTGTATAAGGACTGAGTAACTGACCTCCGTTGACTGATAGAATAGCACTACTATCTGAGATTTTGCTTAGATCATGAGATTTCAGAGGTTTCCTGAGTCACATGACTAACTGATTTCTATAGATCATGGCTTGACTGAGATTATCGGGGTAATATGACTTGGCTCTAGGCATACAACTATATTTTTCAGGTACAAATACCCCCAAGATTCGATGGAAGGAAATTGACACACATGACATGACTTGATCATAAGATTTGAGTCCACAATTCATAATATCGTACATAAGGGATTTCATACTAAGCATGGTTATCAACAATGTATTGCATGGAAAGGTTTTCATGTCATATGGAAGTACTTGCACAAACTTAATATCATGTTCATTGCATAATCATGCTAGCAACGCATATCAATAGCATGGAAGTTCATGTGGAATCATCTTAAGAGTTGACATAGCTTGTCATTTAAATTTTATGGGGTCATGGGTACATAATTTTTAGAATTCTAGACATTTTAACAAACACCTTGCTTGAACACTTTGGGGCATAGGTTTTCTCAACAATTTTAATCATCTTGAACCAACCAAATTCATGGGCTTTAGCTACAAGCATGCATACATCATGGAAGTCATTTTATATTAATATCTTGAAGCTTAAACAATGATCATTAACATGAACAACATCACATAACAACAAGGAAATCTAAGTTTCTCATTTCAAAGCATGGTTCTTGAACTCTATGAATAAAAGGGGTCCATAGATGAACACTACGCATACCTGACTCAAGGTTCTTGATGTTTTTGAACTTGAAGGATTTGAAATCCTTTGATTCTTGAAGAAGATTGGGTGTTGTTATTGGGGATTAAATTCAAAGAGAAACCTTAGTTTTTGTTTGTTAAATAATAATGAGCATAATGGCTGAATTTAGACTTATCTGGGTTTATGTAGGCGAGTGATAAGAGACCAAAATACCCCTATTAAAATGACCTGGAAATAAACTGAACGTGGCGTGTGATGGTCTGAATGATGGTCCGTCAGACTCTTGATAGTCCATCACTTATCCCATCAGATCTGGACCAGAAATGGGGTTCACTTGATAGGAGTTGACGGCCTGGATGACGGTCGATCACAACATTAACAATTCGTCAACTTGTCTATCAGTCCTTATCCAGTACGTGGCTCAACTGCTTTGGCTATAATGGTCAAAGTGGAAGTCCGTCACTTATGTGGTGTTCCGTCAACTTGGCCGTCATACCTAGGCGTTTCTGACAGGTCCAAGTAAAACGTCCATAACTTCCTCATCTGATGTCGGATTTGACAAAATTGGTACCGTTGGAAAGCTAACTCAATTTCCCATATAATAGAGAGTGAAAATATCAAAAATACCACGTGTACAAAGATAGTTTTACATTTCAAAGTAAGTTCTACCATCCTCGAGATGATTTCTAGATAGAAAAAAGGCATGGGTATTACATTCTAGTTGCAGCAATATTGGCCACTGGGTTATCCAGAACAGCAACTGGCCATTAATTTTGTGCTTTTATGGAATTGGCTAGAGTAGTGAACGCAACCCTGAATTCTACATGAGAGACATGCTCATCCAGAGGATCTTCCTGAATGGGCTGAGGGGCTGGCTGATTTCCTGTTCTTCTTCCGTTCTTCTTGGAAGGAATGTTCTATAAATGAAAGGAAGAAATGGATTAGACAGAGAGTTTAACTTGAGCTCATGCTCACTCACATGACATGAATACTAAAAGAAGGTAAGATTTTCCAAAATGCCTTGTAGCCTCTTGTCCATAAGTGTGGCTTGCTATACACCCATGCACAATACTCTAATTTACGCGGCTTTCAGACTACCTAGGATACTTTAAAAACTTAGGCTTTGATACCAAGTTTGTAATGACCCAGGACAACCCTCTAGTCGTCACATGGTGCTTACAGTACCGAGGGACCACAAGCTAACCCATGAGCTTGTACCTGCTGTAAGCACTGGACTGCATGATCATAAAAGCAGAAAAATACTGACATGCCATAAGGTTTTAATAACTAAATTTAAAACTAAAATATGAGTCTATAGAAATAACTGACTAAATCTGATAAAATAAAGACAAACTGGATAACTAACTATAATGTCTGAATATTGAATAACTGACTCTAATGTCTGAAAATCTTCTAAAACTGATTGACTGTATATGGATCAATGGGCTAGGCCCCCAACTAACTCTACTAACTACTGAAATAGAGACAAGAAGTAAAATAATCTATCCTAGAATGATGAAGACTCACCACTGCTACTGTACTACTGATAGACTGAGAAATGAAGTCTAAGAGTAGTTTGAGAACTGAGCGTTAGCACATATGATATAATACATCATAGCACAAAAGAAAGGTAAGTGATCAGTACTTTGAATGTATTGGTATGATAAATGAGGTAGGCTGATATTCATGGTTTCATGAACAGAAATAATAATTGACTGAATATGCATGTAAAACATAAGTTACTGAGTGAAGAACATAGAATTTATAGATACCTAAAATATGGAGAATCTGTAAATACCGAGTATACAGGACCGTCTATAAATTTTAAAGATACATAAAAATTTGTAAACAATGGGAATGAATGACCAAGCATATAACATGGACTGAGTAAAATCTAGAAACTGAAATATTGAAAAATACTGATATCTATATGCTTGGTCAAGCAACTGTAAGACTGCATAACTTAACTGAGACTATATCTGAGACTATGGGAGGTATCATCTAACTGACATTCCCTAATTTGAGCTAATCGAGGTCCAACCTGTAACCCCAGTTTGAAGAGTGTTAATACCCTACAATGGGTACTAATGACGGATATGTGGATCTAATAAACTAATATAATTTCCAAAGGTCTAAGGGTGTCAAGCCTGAACTAATGAGTGACCCCTGCGAGATAGTCAACCCGAATCTGATGGGTGACTTTTCATATTCTACGTTGGCTACGTAGTTCTGGAGTATAGGGACCTCTACTAATGACTCTGCCTATCTGTCGGGGAAACCGCCATCCCTACACTCACTCAGTGTTAAATCTTACTCCCAACCGAAAGATACTAAAATACTAGATTGTTCTAAGTTCGTCTGACTGGTAACTGACTGTTCTAATAATGCTCATAGTATGTTATGAAGACAATTCTGTAATGTACTGAGACTAGAATAAGTAAAAAAACTATAGATATTGGGTATTCAATAGCCCCAGGACTCAAAACAATAATAGTAAAATGACACTAAAACTTGGAGATCAAAACATGAAGGCTCTTATTAAATATATCACTCTTGTAGGCATTTTATCAAACAAATGTAGTTCATGGTTTAAAACAATCATAAGAATGTCTTAGAACTTGTAGGAATAACATGAATTCATCATAATAGCATTAATTCATGGTTTAATTCAGTAAGAAATAATGTTAAAACATGGAGGATTGAATAATAACAATAATTTCATGGTAGAATGGTATAAAATCAATAGTACGTGGAGATTCATGGATGAAATCATAATTTAAAATATAATAATTTGAAAAGATTATAACTTGGTGATTAAAATGGGTTACTTGGGCTCCATGGATGAAAGGAATCCATGGATGAACATCTAACATACCTGGGATAGTGAATTTCTAGAAGTTCTGGGTGATGAAATTGGAGAGCTAGGGTTCTTGATTTGGGAGAGAAAGCTTCTTGATTTGGGGGGAAATTATTAAAATAATGAGTTTTGAAATGTTTTTAGTGCTAAAAAGCACACCTAGGTGGATTAAAATTAGGGGAAAAGACTGTTTAAACCTTGGGCGAAATTTTTAATTTTTGTCCCATTTTTTCGATATTCGCACCTAGTACAACGCAGCGCTATCGCACCATGTCACTGGAAATTGACAACTGAGAACGGGGAACTGGGCTGGCGGCACGACGTGAAGAAATTACAGTGCCCTTTTGATTCTGATTTTCACCATTGGGGCGGCGCGCCATGATCGCGCTGCCTCACTGGATTTGGACAATTATGAACTGGGCCTACGACACGATGTGCCACTATCGCAGAGCAATACTGGAAATTGACATTTGCTATTTACACTGGCTCTGTGATGCGCTAAGGGTCAAAATGATGATGTTTAATGACTGAAATTTAATATCGCTATAACTTCTTACTCGGTTATCAAATTTCAACGAATTTTATATCGTTGGAAAACTAATTGAATTTCCTACGCAATGGAAGACTCTAAACTAAAAAATGATGAGTATTTCAAAAATTATATGTATGAATACTCACATATTAGGACTTAGATTATGCTAGGGAAATACAGGGTGTTACACATCACTAACCAAGCAATCATGTATTTCCACCTTGATGATCATCTACTATTCAAACTTAGTGTCTAGTGCTAGGCATGATTAAAAACACAACCGAATATACTATTCTCACTTGGAAGCTATAAAATAAAACATCAAGAAACACTAGTCTACTAGAACCTCATTAGAACAATGATTGATCAAGATCGTATAGCCTTTCTTATTGTAATACATTTGCACCTCCTATTTCTACACATTACGAATATTTACCCATCTATACACCTAAATTACTTTCATAGCTCTATAAGTTTCAACTAAACTCCTTTCTGCAACCTCAAAGGAAGCCTAAATTGACAATACTCAACCACCTAATACTTCCATTAAAAACTAATAATTTTCTAACAAAATAAATACAATCAGTAACTCCTTTCATACTTTAAGAAAACATAAATTAACCTTAACTTACAACTCCTTCTCTACCTTCCACTAAACCGACACACAAGGAAATATCACCTCACTACTAACTCAATCGTATGCAAAAGTGCATCTATGTATATTCCATCAATCTCCATAACCAACTTTCTTGTCACTACACTTCTATACCCATACTTTCATTATAAAAAGGGTCTACTACTTATAAATTATAACACTCTAGGTTGCAATATCCCTCGAATGCAAACTCTACTTAACAATCTATATTCACACTATATCCTCTAATGAGCACTATCCTTATTGAAGAGTTAATGAGAAATCTGAATACATATCTTACTCAGTCTTAACGGAACAACTCATGAGGATGAGAAAAATAACTTTCAACTTGAGGAACTTATAACACACTAGTCAGCTCCTCTCAATCCCCTTGTGTGACTTCTGAAGTTACTGATAGTAATTCTGAGAGCATCATCTTAGGAGGAATTGGAACTTGATAATCATGTTATCTCAAGAATAATACATAGTTGGAGAAGTATGGATGAACAAATAAATTGACAAAAGTCTTTGAAGGAACAACTTTATAGCATGATATAGTGTATGAAGAAAGAAAACTTTTCTAAAATGTCCTCTAGCCTCTCAAAGAAAAGTATATACATCTCCGTACTATTCCACAAGACTACTAGACATGGCTTCATAGACACCCTAGGATACTTAAACTTTGTTCTCTGATACCAAGTTTGTAACGACCAGAGACTACCTCCTAGTCGTCACACAGTGCTTAAGACCACAAGTAATCCCAAGCTACCCCTGATACTAGCATAACTCGTGAGAAACTGAATAAAATAAATAATTCTAAAAGAATAATACTGAAGATAAATCTTTTATGAACATAATACAAAACTATATTGAAATAATTACAACTCTGATTATATAAAACTAGACTGGAATCCGATACATCAATTCTACTGACTGTGTATGAAGCCTCTACTAGTATTAACAGTAGGTAGTCGGGACATAAACCCTAACTATCCTAAATCAATATGACTTAATAAACAAAAAAAGATACTACTCAAACTAAAGTTGACTCAAGTCCTTAAATCAAATGAACCCATTATTTATTGATTGGAAACTGCAAGCTATCTAATTATGATGTGTGTGCTACAATTGGTACCTACATTGTGAGATAATGTAGCACATAGAGGTATATGTGGATCAGTACTTTTGAAATGTACTGAGCATATAAGGGTGAATTCATAAGTGAAACAATAACTGAATATATACATAATCTTTAAAATAATGCATGCTAAGTGTAAATGACACACCTTGGCTTGAGTAAAACATGTACTGTGAAATAATAAAGCATGAGTATGTAAAGCATAGATAATCTTTGTGACTCACAACACTTAGTTCTAAATAATGTACTTTTACTTTTTCTATTTGGAGCTTCTTATAACCAATAAAAAATATGTAAGATATCATGGAGTCCAACATCTTACCCACATTGGGAAGAGTTATTCTACCCTTGCCATCAGAATAGAACTTCTTAGCTTAAGTGATCACTATCTTAGCCAACTATGGGCAAATCAAAAACCTACAGTGGTGCATAGTTCTGGGGCATGAGACCTTTGGAATCATACCCAACTCGGTGCTAAATACTACTCCCATGCTTATCGCTTAGAACTTTAGGAAATCCACCTTAAAGCAACACAAGGGTTTATAATAAAAACCAATTATGCTTCACTTTCTTAAAATCTCAAACTATATGAACAATGTGAATTCCTTATATTAGCTTAGGATAAAAAGATCAATTTCTTTCATAACTCTTGGAAAACAACTTATAAAAGAGGCTTACAATCAAAATCTTCTTGAAATATCAATATTTAGATTTAGGGCATAAAAACCCATGCTTTAAACTCATGCAAGTTCATAGTAGAATGTCATGCTCAACATATTTCTTGAAAAACTTCAACAATATCTAAAGTAATGAAATTAAACACACAATATCATGCTTAAAAACTTAATTAGAAATATGTAAAATCATATCACATGCATAAAGATGTGAAATAGACATGCAAATCAACATTCAACTCACGTGTAACATCATAATCTTCAAATAATGATAATTAGGTATGAACGCTCAATTGAAACTCATGTAAATCATCTTTAAAACTAGCTTTGGGCCCAAGGATGAAAGAAGTATCCTTGTTCATAATCCCACATACCTTAATAGGATTGATTTGATGTAGAACACTTGACTATGAAACCCTTGGAAATCATCTTGAAACTTTTCTTAAAATTCATCTACTAGAGAAATTAATTCTTTATTTTTCTTGAAGATATTGTAATGGAGTCTTGAAGTTCTTGGATGGAGATTAGGGTTTCGTTCTTGGAGAGGCATTATGAATAAAATAGGCAAATAATACTTCTTGGGCTTTAATTATGTGTTATGGACGTGTTAGGGTGGAGGAAATGACTTATTGCCCTTAAAAATGCAGAAACAGAAACTAAAAAATAGGTGTGTGCGACGGAGCATGCTTCGCATGCTAATCGCTCGATCTCACTGCTTCTCTCATAAAAATGGCTATAACTTTTTGTTTGGGTATCAGATTAAGGAGAAATTGGTATCGTTGGAAGGCTGATTCAATTTCCTATAATTTAACGAGTCTTGAGAGGCAAAATTATATGTATATAAAAAGGTATACACATTCAAAGTAGACCCTTGTAGAACCAAATACTAAACTTTGAAAGAATCAAAGGCTCTTATCTCAACTTTGTTCTAAGTTAATTCTATGAACATCTTTCACCTAGAGAGCACTTTGTAAACTAGGATAATGATCATGAACTTATATTCACATGGGAATCATTTGTATTAGAGCCTACACACTTAGGAACAACGATTATAATTCTAGCATGAAAAGATAGGGTATTACATGAATCCCCCATTAGTCCTATCTAAAGTGCTGAGGCTTGGAAGGCGTATACGAAAGTCTTATGATCGCTTATATTATCATCATTCTATCATTATCACAATATTTCATTGTATCACTTGCATTTCATTGCATTCTTTTGGTGTGAAAGCCTCTAAATCATAGCTAGCAATCTGACAAGCCTCTACTACTAGCAACTTGAGAGCCACTAGGGCAAACCCCCAGCTGACTCGAACTATCAAAAATACTAAATCAACTACACTAATAAGCCAAACAATTGGATAACTGGGTCCCCAAACTATAGGGACTCACCAACTGTCAAGATATAGATAGAGGTGCCCAAAATTACTCACGCTGCTAAAACTAAGCACCTGAACCTATATTATGAAACAATGTAGCACATAGACGCATATGTGGATCAGTACTTTTGGATTGTACCAAGTATATGGGGGTGAATGCATAACTAAAACAATATCTCAACACCTTTGTAAATTTGTAAAAGAATGCATGCTAAGTGTAGATGGCTCACATGAGCTTGAATAACTGAAAGATGGAAATCATAATCGTGAGTAATAAAGCATGTTGTATGAATCTAGTGAGTCATAACACTTAGTTCTAAAAGTTGTATTTGAATTCTATCATTAAATCATACTGTCTAAGTGTAGAAAGGACTCACTTTTATATCTGAAAACTCAAAGATGAAATCTCATTGCTAATGTCTGTTTGTAAGGCAATATCTGAACAAAGTTGTGAGCCTTTGCACTTTGTTTCTATTTCTGTTAAGATTACTCTTTTTAGTAGTCTTTTCTATTAGGGAATTCTTTAAAAAATTGTTCTGCAAAGGAGGTTCTTCTAACCGACATACACTATGTGAGGTATCATAGTGTCCAACATCTAGTTCCCTTATGGAAAAACCTCACATTGGGGAGAGGTGCCATACTCTTGACAAGGAGTATAACCTAATCTAAGTGATCACATCTGTATCTTTCATCCAATAGAATTAGGAATAATCTATAGTCTGAACCTACATTGACTCATAGTTTTGGGGCATGAGAACATACCCAACTCGGTGCTAAATACTACTCCCTTTAATCTTTATGCTCATTCTGTAGGAAATCCACTTTAAAAACTAGCATAAAGGTTTATAATGAAAACTAATCATGCAGCTATCTGTTTCAAACTGTAAGTAAAGCTAATCTATTTTTTTGTGAACTGTAATAAAACTGTAAAGTGGATTCCATATCTTAACTAGGGATCAAAAGATCAAATCTTTGTTAAAAATCTAAAAATAAACTAATCATAGGGTGCTTAAAGAACAACATTCTTGAGATATAAATATTCAAACTAGGGCTTGATAATCCATGCATCAAGTTCGTGACAAATCATCATAAAGTTCATGTTAAATAATGAAAGCATTGATAATTCAATTCTAAATGTGGAAATTACTGCAATATGCATTAAAATATAAAAATAGACACGCAATTCAATATTTAAATCAGTTGAAATCTCATAATCATCAACTAGAAATATTGGGGTATGAACCCTAATTTGAAACTCATGTAAATTAATATAAAAATTCAGATTTAAAACTAATTATGGACATAATGATAAAAGGATTATCCTTGTTGAAAACCCCACATACCTTAATTAATTAAATTGATTGAGAAGCTTGAACTTGAATTCCTATTTGTTCTCTTGAAGATTGTTTCTTGAAGTTCTTGAATTGGGAATCTTGAATTTTGGGTTATCTTGGAAAAAGAATGATGGAATTTGGATTTCTTGGGGATTAAGATTTGATGTTCTAGAGTTTCTTTAAGAGAAATTTGATGAAATAAGAGCGTATAATTCTTAGAATAGGATTAATTTTGTATTTTACATGATTTGGGGGCTTGGGAAAAAACTAAACTGCCCTTTTAAAAATTTAACTCGGACTTGAAATCCTGATTTTGGGCCTCAGGGAGACACGGCGCCATCGCAGTAGCTTACTAGAAAAAGGATGAGTGTCATTTTAGCCTCTGGCACGATGCTGCGTAATCGCGTTGCGTTACTGGAAAGGGACGCGTGCCATTTTGCACTCCACCACGATGCGAAGTATGTCCCATTAGGATTTCTGGCGCGACACTGGCTAATTGCGGTGAGCTACTGGAAAGGGACAAATGGGATTTTGGACTTCACCGCGACGCAGGCTAATCATAGTGCTTCACTGGAAATCGGACAATTACGAATCGGTCCTTCACCACAATGTGGTTCTTATCGTGATGCTCTACTGCTTTTCATTAATAATGCCATAACTTCTTAACCAAGTATCGGATTAAGACAAAATTAGTATCGTTGGAAAGCTGATTCAATTATCTTCACATTGTTGGGTCTAGAACAGGAAAATTCCACATGTATCAAGAGTTATACACTTTTGAAGTTGACCCTTCACATAGTAGGAGATAAATTGAGCTTGGAAAATTATGGGGCATTAGAATATCTCCCCTTTGGGAACATTCGTCCTCAAATGAGACTAGTTAAACTAAAGATACTGAGGAACTGAGGCTATATGCTGGTATGTATAACTGAAACAAATCACATGACAAAATCTAAATCATACGGAGCAACTGAGCTTATCTGCAAATACATGAATTTACATAAAGATAACTATATGGCTGAATCTGAGACTGGAAAAGGACTAAATTAAGGAAGAAAATTTCTTTAGACTAAATCTGAGTTTATGGAGAAAAGATAAGAATACTTGATTCACATATCTGCTTTTGCTTACTAAGTAGCAGCCTCCACAGACTAATTTCACCATAGAACTTTGACCAAGGGGACTTCTTTGTTCCTTAGTCTACGGATCTGATGATCAAGAATCTCTACTGGAAGTTCTTCATATAAATATTATGAATATTTGTGCTTTCTAGAGGGACTACAACAACTGAATTTTCCATGCATTTCTTCAAGAAAGATGGACAATAGATAAACTGATGACCAGTCTAAGGGTAGCTCAAGCTCATACGATACCTTTCCCGCATGACTCAAAATCCTATAGGGGCGTGCATATCGAGGACTAGGCTTCTATTTTTTGCCAAATCTCTTCACCTCCTTCATGGGTGAAACTTTCAAATAAACAAGATCATCTACTTCAAACTTAAGATCTCTCCTTCTTAGTTCTGTATAAGATTTCTGAAGACTCTGAGCTACTTTCAATCTCTCTCAAATCAACTGAACTTTCTCCATGGCCTCAAATATCATATTTTGCCCAATCAAAGTGGCCTCATCCACTTCGAACCAACCGACTGGTGATCTAGATGTTCGCCCATAAAGAGCCTCAAACGGGGCCATCTAAATATTAGAATGGTAACTATTATTATTGGCAAACTCAATCAATGACAAGTGATCATCCCAACTAACTTTGAAATCAAGAACACATGCCCTCAACAAATCTTCTAGAGTCTGAATGGTCCTCTCTTCCTGGCCATTTGTCTGCGGATGAAAAGCTGAACTAAGATGAACTTGGGTACCAAGGCCCTTCTAAAAGGCTTTCCAAAATTGAAAGGTAAACTGAGTGCCCCTATCTAAGATGATGGACGAAGGAACCTCATGCAATCTAACCAACTCTCTGATATAAACCTTAGCATAACCTTCAGTTGTGTAGGATGTGTGAACTGGCAAGAAATGGGATGATTTGGTTAATCTGCCTACGATAACCCAAATCAAATCATAATGTTGATGCAAATGGGGTAATCCTATCACAAAGTCCATGTTCACCTCTTCCCACTTCCAAATAGGAATAGCAAAATCCTATAATGTACTACCAGGTCTTTGGTACTATAACTTAACCTATTGACAAGTTGCATATTTGGCTATAAATTCTGCGATATCTCTCTTTATACTACTCCATCAATAGATTTCCCGTAAGTTATGGTACATTTTGGTAGCTCCTGGGTGAATGAAGTAACGCGCACCATTCGCTTCTATCATAATCCGCTACCTTAAATCATCAACACACGGCATACATAATCTGCTCTGGTATCTCAAAACACCATCTCCCCCCTTGGGAGAAAACCTCAAACTTTTGGTCTTTAACTGAACCCTTCAGTTTGAACGAACTAGAATCCCTATCCTACTTCTCTTTTACTTTAAAAACTAGAGAGGATTCTGAACTACTCTGAACCCAAACATTCTCTTCAGCTAAGTCAACCAACCTCATATCCAATCTAGCTAACTGATGAAATTCTCAAACTAGTTCTCTCTTATTATTCTCTATATGAGCAACACTACCCATAGTAAGTCTACTAAGGGTGTCTGCCACTATATTAGCCTTGCCTGAATGATATAACACACTCATGTCATAATCCTACAATAATTATAACCACCTTATCCAATAAAGATTTAAATCCCTCTGAGTAAACTCAGATTGCAAGCTTCTGTGTTACATGAACATATCAACATGCACCCCATATAAATAGTGCCTCCAGATTATTAAGGAAAACACAACAACTGCTAACTCAAGATCATGGGTAGGGTAGTTCTTTTTGTGAGGCTTAATCTATCTAGAGGCATAGGCTATAACCTTACCTCTCTGCATCAAAACATAACCAAGACTATTCTAGAAGCATCACAATAGACAATGAATCCATCTGTACCATCAGGTAGTGCTAAAATTGGGGCTGAAGTGAGTCGAGTCTTCAAATCCTGAAAACTCTTCTCGCAAGAATCTAACTGCTGAAACTTAACTTTTTTCTGAGTCAATCTAGACATAGGGGACGCAATAGATGAGAAACCCTTAACAAAACATCTGTAATAGCCAGCTAAACCCAAGAAACTTCTAATGTTTGATGGTGAGATAGGTCTAGGCCAATTTCTTACTGCTTCTGTCTTTTGGAGATCAACTGTAATTCCCTCAGTGGAAATAATATGACCAAGGAAAGCTACTGACCTTAGCCAAAATTAGCATTTGCTGAATTTGGTGAACAACTAGTGATCTCTAAGAGTTTGCAACATAATTCTAAGATGGTCTTTATGATCATCCTCACTAAGAGAATAGACAAGAATATCATCGATAAAGACTATGAAAAACATATTCAGATACTGTTTGAACACTCTATTCATCAAGTCTATGAAGGCTGCTGGGGCATTTGTTAACCTGAAGGACATGACTAAAAACTCAAAATAACCATAACGGGTTCTGAAGCTGTCTTTGAAATATCACATTCCCTTACTCTAAGTTGATGATAGCCAGATCTAAGTTCTATATTTGAGAAAAACTTGCACCTTGGAGTTAGTTGAATAAGTTATCAATCCTAGGAAGAGGATATTTAGTTTTGATTGTGACTTTATTCAGTTGACGATAGTCAATGTATATTCTCAAGGAACTATCTTTCTTTTGCACAAATAAGACAGGAGAGCCCCATGGAGAGATAATAGGCCTTATGAAACCTTTACCTAAAAGATGTTTAAGCTGCTCTTTTAAATCCTGCTAAAGTTATGTGATATGGAGGAATAAAGATGGGTAGAGTATCTAGGAGAAGGCTAATACCGAATTTTATTGCTTTATCGAAAGGTACCCGTGGCAAATCATCAGGAAAAAATTTAGGAAACTCATTGACTACACAGACTGATTGAACTATTTAAGCCTCAGACTTAGAGTCTTTGACTCGAACTAGATGATAGATACATCTATTTGAGATCAAATTTCTAGTTTTAAGATAAGATATAAAATGACTCTTAGGAGACATTGAATTACCTTCCCACTCAAAGACTGGCTCATCTAGAAACTGAAACTTCACCACTCGAGTGCAACAATCTATGGATACATAACAGGAATAGAGCCAATCCATACCAAGAATAAGGTCAAAGTTGACCGTATCTAACTCTATTAAGTCTGCTAAAATGACCTCATGAAGGAAAGTGATAGGACACTTTCTATAGATCTATTTAGCAACAACTAACTCACCCACTAGGGTAGAAACCAAGAAGGTCTTAGAAAGCTTTTCAAGACCTACTATAAAATTTACTATAACTAGTGGGGTCACATAAGAGAAATTTGATCTGGGGTGTAACAACACATAAACATCAAGATGAAAGACATAAAGCATTCCAATAACAATATCTGGTGAACTCTTCTGGTTCGGACGGGATGGTAAAACATAGAACTAATTTTAGCCCTGACAACCACCGGTACTGGGTAATGCTCCTTATGGAAGGACTGGGCGACCTTAAGGAGATGATGCACTAGTAGCCTGAGCCTGGGGATGAACATCTCTATTTCCCTACTTAGTATACAAATACTCTTTGATTCTATATCCTGACTTACAATAACCATAACAACCTTTCTATCCCAAAAATCACTCACCAAGATGACTCTTACCACACTTAGAACATGGAGGATATTTGGGTTTTCCCCACATACTATTCTAAAATCTGGACATAAAAGTCTTGCCTCACTGTTTCTGCCTAGCTTTGGGGCTGGGAGCACTGGCTGAAAATGGAACTGGCATAGATAAATGACTCTAAAACTGCGAATGATTTGCCCTTCAATCCTTGTCTTTCCATACTTAAACTGCCTGGTTCTAGCCTTCTTATTTCCTCTCTATCTTCCTTTCAACTTTTCTATCTTAATCTACTAAGCATGAATAATCAACCTAGAAAGATCTATGTCCCCAATAAGCATGTTAGTCCTACACTCATAACGATCAAACCAGATACTCCAGTAACAAACTTACTCATATTCAACCTAGGGTCGGCCTTCATATCATGGGCATACTTAGACAACTAGTTAAACTTAAGGCAACACTACTTCACTATCATTGAACCCTGGCTCAGGTTCAGAAACTCCTCAACCTTAGCTTCTATTATTTCACATAAAAAGAACCTGCCTAGAAACACATCCTGAAATACTTGCCAACTCATAGCTGTATTTTCACCTCTTCCATTCTTCTACATAACCACCCAAACATATGCTACATCCTTCAATCTATAGGATTCCAACTCTACATTTTTCTCCTTAAAAACATGTATAATCTGGGTGATCTTCCTTACCTTATCTAAGTAAAGATATGGGTCCTCACCTACTTTTGTGTAACACCCCGATTTTCTGAATCAGAATGCTACACAGTGCTCATGACCCCGAGTGACCACAAGCTAACCCATGACTGATATTTGTACTTGTACACTGCATATATAACGTAATAATGCAGAAAACATAAACATGTAGGCCATAAGGTTCAACTGAATAAAGAATCTGTCAAAACATAATATCCATATGGGTAAAAGATACCCAAAATAGCTAAAAACTGAATCAAATCTAAACTTAAGTCTGAATACTGAATCTGAAAGCCTCTAAGTACTGTCTAAATAAGGTGTTGAAGGAACATGTCTCCAACTAACTCCGTAAACTGATAATGGGCTAAAGTAATAATGAATAAATCAAATCATATTATCCTCGAATAAAGAGGACTCACTGAATCTCTGCAACTGGAAATGCTACTGCTGATCTAGAGCTAATTTCTCTGAACCTATGGTGTAACATAAAAGAAAGCACTATAGCACAAATGCATTAGTACGTCTAAATATACTGAGTATACGAGTGAGGTAGGCTAAATGCAAAAGGGTTATATGCATAAACAATGCTGACTAATATGAATGTGAGAATACATACATGCATACATAACTACAACTAAACTTATGGAGATACTGAATACTGAGTCTGAATACTGACAACATAAGTGTACTAATACTGAGATACTGAATAGATGAATGACTATTTCTAACAGTTCAAATTATGAAGAACTGGTCTGGTTGACTGTGTTTGAAAGTCCAGAAGCTGAATACTGATATCATGATTTCTGATAACTAATATAACTGATACATGAGTTCAAAAAATTATTATAACTAATATAACTATGATGATTGGCCTAACTGATGTAACTGAAACTGAGCGACTGTATCTGACAGCCTAAGTTTTGATGGAACAATCTGAGTTCTATTTTATATGGAGTAACTGAATTTGAGATCAGTCCTATATAGCAGGTGATCTTTAAATCTAATGATTCTAATACTGTTTAACTATAGTTGAGATCAGTCCTGTCTAATGGGTGATCTTGAAGTCTATTTATAATAAAAAGGACTAATTGTCTAACAGTACTGAATCTGTACTATTAAACTGAGTTAACTATATCTGACAGTCTTGAATCTCTAACTAAAACTGTGGGATGTATTCATCTAACTGACATGCCCCAAGCTAAGTTGACTGGGGTCTAATCTCTGCCCTAATTGGAAGGGTGTTAGTACCGCACCACCAATAAAGACATCTATTATGGAGTAAATCCCAATCTAGTGGGTGACTCCTGGGATCAGTCCTATACATATAAATGTGCTAACGGGAGACCCCTAAGTATATCAGTCCTATCTAATGGGTGGCATCTCACACCTACACTGGTAACATAGTTCTAGAACTTAGGGATTACTTCTAGGGATCTAAGTTCTATTCTAGTGGGTGAGTCCCTATCCCTAGGCTCACTCAGTGCTGAATCCTACTCCCATCTGAAATACACTAAACTGAAGAACAAAGATAAACTAAATAACTGAACTAAACTGATTAGTTGAACTGATACTAGTGGTATTGTTTAGCAGAACTAAACTGAGTTTACTGAATTTCAATAACTAACAAAATGTACTGAGTTCTAAGGAATGATTGAGAGTACTGAAGTTACTGAGATTGACTTTGAATACTGAAGTTATAGACTGAGTACTGAGATCACTGAGATTACTGAACTACTAAGACTACTGAGATTTCTGAGTTTTTCTGAGTCACATGACTGACTGAATTCTATAGATCATGGCTTAACTGAGAGTATCATGATAACATGATATGGCTCTAGGCACACAGCTATATTTTTTAGTTACGAATACCCCCAGGACTTGATGGAAGGAAACTAACACACATGACTGACTTAAGTACGTGACCAATATCAACAACCCATAATATCATAACTTGGGGAATTCCATGAAGTGCATAAATATCATACATTTTGTTCATAAGTAGGATTTGCAAGTAAGCATGGCATAATCTCATAAGACTAGTTCATGAACATCCCAACAACATTTACAAGACACAATATCAACATGAAAATCATTGGAATATGGGGGCATATCATGAATCCTTCACTTAGTCACAATTAAGCTATAATGCATGATTTCTAGTCTCTTAGGTATTTTGTCAAACACCTTACATGCACAACTTAGGCATAGGTGTATATCATACAATTACTCATCATAAATAATCAAACTTACATGTTTTCAACTCATATGATGTCATAGATTCATAATAACACATAAAGATTCTATGTTGGCATTATTCAACACATAAACATAATCAACAATCCATTCATAACATAAAAACCATAATATATAGTTTTAGAAAAGGGTTCTTGAACTTCATGGACGAAAAGAGTCCATGAATGAACACACGCATACCTTAGAAAGAAAACCTTGATGATTTGCTGGAGAGTTCTTGGATTGGGAAACTTAATTCTTGATTATCTTGGAAAAAGGCTTAAATCTTGCTTTTGAGAGATGAGTTTGATAGAAACCCTAATCTTATGGTTGAGAGTATAAGAGAGGGGTTTTGGGATGCTTAACTGAAGAAAAATGGAAAAAATTATGCCTCTTTAGGGTTATGAGTCATGGAAGGTGAAGGAAATGACCAAAATACCCTTGTAAAAATGCCCTTGAATTGCTGGAAGAATATACTTGACACCATCCGTGACATGCCGTTAGATCCGTATAGGCCGTCACGAATGGTCATCACAAAAGGGGTCCAACTTCTTGATTTTCTGCCCAGGGCTGACGAAGTCATCAGAAATGTCATCAAAATGTGATGACCTCGTCAAAAAGGTTGTCAGAAACGTGATAGCCCGTCAGAAACTTCATCACCATTTTCCAGCTTGACATGCTAGAATAAAATGGGGATAACTCTTTTCTCCGATATTGGATGTAGGCTAAATTGGTATTTTATGAAATATAATTCAATTATCTATCTGTTGATAGGTTATGAGCTCAAAAATTCCAAGTATAATAAGAGATACGCTCATTTGAAGTTGACTATTCCAATATCCTTCTCAAGAATTCAATCGATAAGGAATGTTTTGATTCGTCTGATAGCTGGGAGTTATTTGAAGCCTTAATATACATCTAACTTACTCATAAAACTATAAAAGAAACATGATTTACTATGAACGAGCTTGGTACATGGCTCTAATATTGGTTTGAATTTTGTGGGGTATTACAATTTGACACAAGGAACTCAGGCAGATTCATTCTCATGAAATCACGAATTTTGGCTGCTGCTAAACCCCATTTTGTTGAAGTAGAACTGTTACCTAATTGTTACCCTAAACATTGGCAGTCACATCTAGGGTCAACGCTTGGAAGGCATCCCAAAATTCAGCATAAGATACATTCTCATTTAGAAAGTAAGCAGGCTGGGGCTGCTGGTTATCATTTCTGCGTGCATTATCTCGGTGAGAAGGCATATTTAAATTTTATGTAAGAGCTGAGTTAAAATAAGATAGAGATACTGTAATCATGATAAATCATGAAAGAAATAGATAATTTCCTAAAATATCTCATAGCCTCTTTCTCATAAATATGGTACGCTTCGCACCCATGATCGAGGCTCTCCGTAACGCGGCTTGTCTGATTCCTTAGGACTCTTATAATCTTAGGCTCTGATACCAAGTTTATAAAGCCCCAAAAATAGATCTCTAGATATCACATGGTGCTCAAGACTATGAGTAGCCTTAAGCTAACCCTATCAGCCTTCTACTAATCCTGAAGCTCATAATAGAGGAAATATAGATATAAATCAAAGCTAAAATGCAAAATTTTATCTGAAATAAATTGAAATTATTTGAGCATAATATCTGAAAATACTTGACTTAAAATTTTAGACAATCAATACTAGAAATCTGAATCATAGCTATCAGTCTAACAAACCTCTACTACTAGCAACTAGAGAGCCACTAGGACAAACCCCCAGCTGACTCAAACTGTCTGAAAATAATAAATCAACTACTCTATTAAGCTGGAACAATGAATAACTAGGTCCCAAACTAGGAGGACTCACCAACTATCGGGATGTAGATAGAGATGTCCAAAATCACTCACACTACTAACACTGAGCACCTGAACCTACATTATGAGACAATGTAGCACATAAACGTATATATGGATTAGTACTTCTGGATTATACTGATTATATGGGGGTGAATGCATAAGTAAATAAATATCTCAACGTCTTTGTAAATTTGCAAAAGAATGCATGCTAAGTGTAGATTACTCACATAAGCTTGAATAACTGAAAGTTGGAAATCATAATCACGTGTAATAAAGAATGTTGTATAAATCTAGTGAATCATAACACTTAGTGCTAAAAGTTGTACTTGAATTCTATCTTTAGATCATATTTTCTAAGTGTATAAAGGACTTACTTTTATATCTGAAAACTGAAAGCTGAAATCTCATTGCTAATGTCTATTTGTAAGGTAATATCTGAACAAAGATGCGAGCCTTTAGACCTAGTCTCTAAAAGTTGTTCTATTAAGATTACTCTTTTCTGTAGTCTTTTCTATTAGGAAATTCTTTTAACAACTGTTCTGCAAGAGAGGTTATTTTAACCAACATACACTATGTGAGCTATCATAATGTCCAATTTCTAGTTTCCTTATGGAAAAACCTTGCATTGGGGAGAGGTGTCATACTCTTGACAAGGAGTACAACCTAATCTAAGAGATCACATCTGTATCTGTCATCCATATAGAAATAGGAATAATCTGATATTCTGAACCTATGTTGGCTCGTAGTTTTGGGGCATAAAAATATACCCAACTTGGTGCTAAATACTACTTCCTTTAATCTTTATGCTCATTTTGTATAAAATCCACTTTAAAAACTAGTATAAAGGTTTATAATGAAAACCAATTATCCATCTATTTGTTTCAAACTGTAAGCAAAGCTAATCTATTTTTTGTAAACTGCAATAAAACTGTAAAGTGGATTCCATATTTTAACTGGGGATCAAAAGATCAAATCTTGATCAAAAATCTAAAAAATAAACTAATCATAGCATGCTTAAAGCATAACTATTCTTGAAATATCAACATTCAAACTAGGGCTTAGTAACCCATTCATCAAGTTCATGCCAAATCATCATAAAGTTCATGTTAAATAATTAAAGCATTGATAATTCAATTCTAAATCAGGAAATTACTGCAATACACATAAAAGTACGAAAATAAACATGCAATTCAACATTTAAATCACCTGAAATCTCATAATTATCAACTTGCAATATTGGGGTATGAACCCTAATTTGAAACTCACGTAAATTCATATAAAAATTTAGCTTTAAAACTAATTTTGGGAACAAGGATGAAAGGATTATCCGTGTTGAAAAACCCATATACATTAATTGATGAAATTGATAAAGAAGCTTGAACTTGAATTCCTATTTGTGCTCTTGAAGATTGTTTCTTAAAATTCTTGAATTGGGAATCTTGAAATTTGTGTTATCTTGGAAAAAGAATGATGGAATTTAGATTTCTTGGGGATTAAGATTTGATGTTCTAGGGTTTCTTTGAGAGAAAGTTGATGAAATAAGAGCATATAAAGCTTAGAAAAGGATTAATCTTGTATTTTACTCGATTTGGGGGCTTGAAAAAAGGCTAAATTTTCCTTTGAAAAAATTAACTCAGAACTGGAATCCCGATTTTGGGCCTCAGCGTGAAGTAGTGCCATCACGGTAGCTTCCTGGAAAAAGGATAAGTGCCATTTTGGCCACTAGTGCGATGCGGCGTAATTGTGTTGCATCACTAGAAAAGGAAGAGTGCCATTTTGCATTCCACAGTGATGCGGAGTCCATTCCTTTGGGATTTTTGGCGCGATACTGGCTAATCTCGGTAAGCTACTGGAAAGGGACGAAGGTATTTTGGACTTCACCATAATGTGGGCTAATCGTGGTGCTTCACTGGAAATCAGATAATTGCGAATCGTTCTTTCACTACGATGCGGTGCTTATCGCGATGCTCTACTATTTTTCACTCAAAATGTCATAACTTCTCAACCGCATATTGGATTAAGGCAAAATTAGTATCGTTGGACAGCCTATTCAATTATCTACACATTAGTGGGTCTAGAGCTGGAAAATTCTACACGTATCAAGAGTTATACACTTTTGAAGTTGATCCTTGATATAATAGGAGATAAATTGAGATAGAAAAAGTACAGGGTATTACAGTGATCAAGATGTCATTTGGACAATCAAGAAGGGTCTTTATGGGTTATTTTCTAAATATCCGCTTTTAGAATATTTTGATAATAGGTTATTTGTGTAAAGACAATAAGTATAAATAGTTGTTTTAGCCATTTTTTATTCTTAGGCTTTGATGAATAGAAAATTGAACTCCTTGAGAGTGTTGGGTGGAATCCCTTTAGTGTAGTCATAGTGGTAGTGAGATTATTGATTAGTTGATTCTCATTATTGATTAAATTTTTTGACCTTGATTTTCACAAGAGTTACTCATTTATGGACTCAAATTGAAGTTCTCTATTCTAATTGAAATCATGTTCTCTTCTTCCTTGACTAATTAATTCAATTAGCCTTTCTTTCTTCAACTTCCATCTCAATTTCTTCTAATTTTCATCTCTTATTTCTCCACTATCTTTATTTTGTATTGTTAATTTTTTAATCTTTTCAATATCAATTTTAGTCACTCAATTGAGATTGTTATCATCTTGTTATCAACACTTAGGCTAGGGAATCTTTTTTAATGATCTCCATCCTAGGTTTCTAAATATGAAAATTTGTAAAAGAAAAAAGGTAAAAATATTTTTGAGAAAATTTTAAAAATATATCAATTTGAATTTTGTTTGTGTTTTTATCACTAGAGTTGTGATTCTCTAGTGATATAGGGTCTAGATCTGAAGGTTCAACTTGTTTGAACGTGAACTAAAATTTTCACCATTTTTGAGCTTAAAAAAGCTTGAGGAAGATGAAGTGGATTTGAAGCTCTAGGTGGAATTGATGGTTAATTTGTATTGGGATTTGTTTTCAATATCAAAAGGAGATTAAATCTAAAAGTTGAGAGCTAACAGAGCTGAAATCCTTTAGGGTCAATTTTGAAAATTCATCATCTTCATGGTATTTTTCATAAACTGAGTGGATTTTAAAATCTAAAAAATTTAGGTCAAATTTAGAGTTTGAAAAGCATTTGGGTTTGATCTCTGTAGCAAGGGGACCTTGAATCTCAAATTTCGTTAAATTTAGAGCTAAAACAAAAAAAGTGTCAATTTTGGAGTTCATCTTGTTAATGGTGTTCTTTATAGTTTGAAGAAAAAGAATATGGATCTAAAAGTGTGATTTGATTGGGTTGGAATTAAGGGTTTAAAAGTATTGAAATTTGATCTCCATATCGAAAGGAACATAAATATCAAATTTTATGGAATTTGGAGTTAAAATGAATAAATATAAAATTTTATAGTTCATCCATGTTATTGGTGTTCTTCATTAAATTCATGTTTTGTTGAAGAAGAATTATTTAAAAGGTATTATGTAATCCAAAAGGTAGAAAAATAAAATGTAGTTTACTTGTTTGTACAAAGAAAAAGACCAAAAGGGTAAAGACTAGAACCAAAGGTAGTACAGAGGGACCACATGATATAACTCTTGAAAGTTTCCTCAAGTTTTCTCCACTTTTTGAAGCATTTTCTTCATAGATTTCAACCAAATTTCTTCCCAACTAATTTTTTTAGTTCAATTCTGCATAAATTAATTCCATTAATTATTTTTTCCTTTTTTGTTGGCTGCATTACTTGATTTCAATTAGTAGATTACCTTAGTACATATTATCAAGTTCTTTGAGTCCAATTTTTTTTTTTTGTGCTTTTCTTTGTTAGATTTTCTAGTTTTAATTCATTGATAATTTCTTGATTCAAGTCTATTCGTTTTAATTGAGTCATTCGTTCTTCTTTAAACAAAACTTCATTCTTCCATAAAGAATAAGTAACTTTGTAAATTGATTGGACAAAGAAAGTTTTGTATTAACTTAGGAAAGACACTTTAGGTGAGTGATCTTGGGTGAATTTATACACCTAAGCACCATAACTTATCCATATTTTAGCTAACTATAGAAAACAAAGTGCCTAGTTTCTTATGGTTTTACTCTACTTCTATGTAATTAAGCTAACCGATGTGATTAACATGATTTCAGGTATTAATGAAGTAGATGAAGATATAATGGGACTATGAAATGTGGATGGCATTTCATGAAATGTAAGCTAACCCCTAAGAGCTGTAGTACTACCCCTCCATTCCAGGATTGGTTCATTTGGGAACTGAAAATGAACTATTTTGTTTCTACAATCAACTGAGGCATAACATGAGTGGAGCCAATCTATGTCGAGAATGACACTAAACTCCGTCATCTCTAACTCCACAAGATCAACTGAATTAACTTTCTGAGAAATTGTAATTGGACAGTTTCTGTATACCTTCCTGGATACAATAGTAATACCCACTAAGGTAGACACTGAAAAGAACTCTGCTAAAGTTTTAAGACTGACTCCGAAGTTGATGGCTATATAAGTAGTTAAAAAAGAAAGAGAAACTCCAGGGTCTAGTAAAGCATAGACATGTAAATAAAAGACCTGCACGTACCAGTAACTACGTCAGGAGAATTTTCCTAATCTTGGTATGATTGAAGAGCATATAATTTATTCAGAGACTGACCACTGGTAGAACTGGAAGTGGCACCCTGCTGAGTCGAGCGACTGGATAGAACTGACGACTTATTAGACTGGCTCTGTTGGCACAACTCCCTACCTCTTTGAGCAACTACCTAATACTCTCGAATCTAATGACCTAGCATACCACATCTGCAACACACATCACTGCTCGATCTATACTCACCCTAACGGTGTCTGCCGTATTTCTGACATAAAGGATTCATACGGGCACTGTTAAAACTGCCTTAGGACTTAGAGCCTGTTGCCTTATCCCAATTATCATTTTTAAATTTGGGTACTAGGTCATTGGTTGAAGTCCTTTGATGAAACTGAGGACGATTACCACCTTCTAACCTTATCTAATTTAAATTAAAACTACCCATTCTATCCCTCTTGTTCCCTCTCCCTCTTTCCTTAATCTTCTGCTCGTCTATTTGTAGAGTATGGACCATCAACCTAGACATCTCCATCTCCCTAATTAGCATTCCAGTCCTACATTCCTTGACCATATTATTAGACACACCAGACACAAACTTACTCCTCTTGGATCTGTTATCCGCTACTACATGAGGAGCATACCTAGCTAACTGAGTAAAATTAAGGGAATACTCCTTCACGCTCATGCTTCCCTACCTCAAGTTAATAAATTCGAACACTTTGGCCTCCCTCAACTCCAATGGGAAGAATCTGTCAAAGAAAGTTGTGGCAAACTCTTTCTCTTCTACAGGCCCCACATCAACACCCCTATCAACCTTCTACTGCTTAAACCATGTGAGGGCTTCATCCTGCAATAGATATGCAACCAACTCAACACTCTCACTAGATGTTACCCCCATAATATCTGTTACCTTCTAAACCATAGCTAAGAATTCCTATAGATCCTTATTAGACTTAGATCCCATGAAGAAAGGAGGATTCATTTGGGTGACGTCCTGAATCCTAACTGCAGCAGTATTGGCCACTGGGTTGGCCTGAACAGTAGCTGGCCATTCATTTTGAGCTGCTATGGAGTAGGCGAGAGTGGTGAATGCAGCCCTGAATTATAACACCCAAATCTGGTAAACAAAATGCTACACGATACTCATGACCCCGAAGGACCAAAAGCTAACCCATGACTGATATTTGTACTTATACACTACATAACATACTATTTATAATGCAAAAATAAAGGCGAAAAGGTCATAAGGTTCAAAACTGAGACATAGTACCTGATAAAATATAATATCTAGATGGGGTATGAAATACCCAAAACAACTAAAATAACTGTCTAAACATGCTAGTCTGAAAAGCCTCTAACTGAATGTATTGTCTGAATAAGGAGTTGATGGGACATGTCCCCAACTAACTCTAACTACTGAAATAAATTAATTAATGAGATAATAAAATATTAGCCATATCCTCGAAGGATGAGGACTCACTACTAACTCTGACTGCAAAGACTGAAATACTATTGATGCTCTAGAGCTCATGCTTCTGAAGCTATAGTATAAAACACCATAGCACAGTTGCATCAGTACATTTGGATGTACTGGTACACATATAAGGTATGCTAAATACAAAGGGTTCACATGCATGAACTATATTAACTGACTGAATAACATGAACGTGAGAATACATGCATGAATACGTGAACTATATCTGAGATCAAGACATCACTGAATCTAAATACTAATAACATATGTTTCGTATAACTGTTATACTATTATCTGAATGACCGTGTCTGACAGTACTATTTCTGAGGGAATTAGCTGAGTTCTGTACTGAACTGGGTGACTGTATCTGACAGTCCTGAATTTTGTAGAACTATCTAAGTTCTATTACTGAGACTGAGACTGAGACTGTAACTATGGGAAGTAGTCATCTAACTGACATGCCCTAAATAAAGCATTATAGCTGAGTTGGGGTCCAATTTGTAACCATAATTGGAAGGGTTTCAATATCGCACCATGGGTAAGGACAAGCTGTTAGTGATCCCTCATCTAACATGTACTCAAAAGAGAATGGTGGGACCCTTATATAACAGGTTAATCCACCTCATCAACCCTTATCTAATAGGTTTGATGTCTCAACCTACACTGTCTACATAGTTTTGGAGCGCAAGGATTGCTTCTAATAATCAAACCCTCTACTCGCAGGTGAGTTCCCATCCTTGGGCTCACTCGGTGCTGAATCCTATTCCCATCTGATTGAACACTAAATTAATTATACTGAATTAACTAGACTGAGTTTACTGATTTCCATTGACTGATGGAATATTGCTGAGATCTGATAACTGACTGAGATTACTGAGATTATCGAAAAAATTTTGGGGTATTATAATATATCCTCTTTGGGAACATTCGTACTCGAATGGGGCTGATTGAGAGGGGAGAAATGAAAGACTAAAGCACATCCTGAATATGAATGACTAAAACATGACTCCATGACTAACATGACTGATAAACTGAATATATATCATATTGAACATGCATATCTGATTCATGAGTAACTGATTTATGACTGCATGAATAAATTAATGATAAGATAAGTTTCTTATCAAAATGAACATACATATTTGATTCATAAATACATGACCGAACTGACACATGAATGCATGATTGACTATGCAATGGTACTTAATACCAAGTTTATAATGGAATTCTGAACATAAAATGGATACCAAGCTTATCACTGAAATCTAAACCTTAAACTTAAAAGTTTAACGAGAACTGTTACCTTGAGCTAGATCTGAGTTTGTGGAGAAGAGGTGAGGATACTTGGTCCGCATGTCTGCTTCTGCTTCCCAAGTAGCTCCCTCAACGGATTGATTTTGCCAAAGAACTTTGACTAGAAGGACTTCTTTGTTCCTCAGTCTACGAGTCTGGTATTCAAGAATTTCAACTAGAATCTCATCATAAGAGAGGCTGTTCTGAACATCTATGCTCTGAATAAGGACTATAACTGTTGGGTCACCTATGCACTTCTTGAGCAAAGAGACATGGAAGACTTGATAAACTGAGGCTAGATCTGAAGGCAATTTGAGCGCATAAGCTACCTTACCAAAATGACTGAGAATTTTAAAGGGACCAACATATCGGGGGATGAGCTTTCCCTTCTTGCTGAACCTCTTCACTCCCTTCATGGGAGAGATATTTAGATAGATATAATCACCAATCTCGAACTCGAGATCCTTTCTGCGCACATCTATATAAGACTTATGTTGGCTCTGAGCAGCCCAAAGTCTTTATCTGATCAACTGGACTTTCTCTAAAGTATCGAATACTAAGTCAGGCCCTATAATTGAGGCCTCACTAATTTCGAACCAACCAATTGGAGATCTACATCTCCTACCATAGAGAGCTTCAAATAGAGCCATTTGAATACTGGAATGATAGCTGTTGTTTTATGCAAACTTAATCAAAGGAAAGTGGTCATCCCAACTACCCTTGAAATCAATTGAACACGCCCTTATCATATCTTCTAAAGTCTGAATAGTCTTTTTTGCTTGACCATCTATCTGAGGGTAGAAGGTTGTACTGGGATGAACTTGGGTACCAAAACTCTTTTGGAATGCTTTCCAAAAGTAAGAGGGGAACTGGGTACCTCTTTTTGAGATAATAGATAACAGAATACCGTTCAATCAAACCAACTCTCTGATATAGAGTTTGGCATAATCCTCGGTTGAATAAGACGTATGACTGGAAGGAAATGAACTGACTTGGTCATTTTGTCAATAATAACCCTGACTAAATCATGCTGGTGACGAGTACGAGGCAAACCCATCATAAAGTCCATGTTCACTTCTTCCCACTTCCAAGTAGGAATACTGAACTCCTGTATGGGCCCACTAGGCTTCTGATGCTCTATCTTAACCTACTGACATATAGAGAACTTAGCCATAAACTCTACAATATCTCTTCATCCCACTCTACAAATAGATTTCCCACAATTCACGGTACATCTTTGTGGACCCTGGATGAATAGAGTAATGTGCACCATGCGCTTCTGCAAAAATTTGCTGCCTTAGGTCAGCTACACCTTGAACACACAGACGACTTTGAAAACGCAGAACACCATCTCCCCATTTGGAAAAACCTCTACTTTTACCTTGATTAGACTGGGATCTCTATCTTTTTTTTCTTTTACCTCAAAAATTAGAGATGATTCTGAACTACTCTAAACCCATAAGTCACCCTCTTCTGTATCGACTAACAGAACACCTAGTTTGGTAAGCTGATGGACTTCTTGAACTTGCTTCTTCTTACTATCCTTAAAATGAGAAACACTACCCATAGACTGTTTACTGAGATCATCGGCCACTACATTGTCCTTGCCATAATGATAAAGGACACTCATGTCATAATCTTTGAAAAGCTCTAACCACCTTCTCTGATGAAGATTGAGATCTTTCTGAGAAAAGACATACTGAAGGCTCTTATAATCTATGAACACATCCATATGAACTCTATATAGATAATGCCTCCAAATTTTTAAGGCAAATACTATGGCTGTTAAATCAAGATCATGAGTCGGATAATTCTTCTCATGGGGTTTAAGTTGCCTGGAGGCGTAGGCTATGACCTTACCATGCTACATAAGGACACAATCCAAACCTACTCTGTATGCATCACAATAGATTACAAACCCATCTGGACCATTTGGAAGAGCTAAGACTAGAGCTGAGGTAAGCCAAGTCTTCAACTCCTGAAAACTCTTCTTACAAGGATCTGACAACTGAAACTTGACTTTCTTTTGAGTCAATCTAGACATAAAGGATACAATAGAAGAAAATCCCTGAACAAACCATCTATAATAGCTAGCCAAACCCAAGAAACTCCTGATATCTGATGGAGAGATAGGTCTGGGCCAGTTTCTTACTACTTCAGTCTTTTGAGGATCAACCCTAATGCCATCGCCAAAAACAATATGACCAAGAAATGCCACTGACCTTAGATAAAATTTGCACTTACGGAATTTGGCAAATAGTTGATGATCTCTAAGGGTCTGAAGTACAATTCTGAGATGGTCTGCATGATCATGCTCACTACGGGAATAAATAAAGATGTCATCTATGAAGACTATGATGAATATTTCCAAGTACTACTTAAACACATGGTTCATCAAGTCCATAAAAGTGGCTGGGGCATTGGTAAGACCAATGGATATAACTAAGAATTCGAAGTGACCATACCGAGTATGGAAAGCTATTTTTGGAATGTCATAGTCTCTGACTCTGAGCTGATGATAGCCGGATCTGAGGTCTGTCTTAGAGAAATAACTGGCGCACTAAAGTTGGTCAAATAAGTCATCAATTTTAGGAAGTGGATACTTGTTCTTGACCATGACTTTATTGAGCTACCGCTAGTCTATACACATTCTGAGAGAATAGTATTTCTTGCACACAAATAAAACTGGTACGCCGCATGGGGACATACTGGGTTTGATGAATCCCTTATCTAAGACATCCTTTAACTGCTCTTTTAATTCTCTGAGTTCTGCTGGTGTCATTATATATGGAAGAATAGATATAGGATAAGTATCTAGAAGAAGTTCGATGCTGAAGTTTATTTCCCTTTCGGGAGAAATTCTTAGAAGATCTTCAGGAAAGATATCTGAATATTCATTCACGACTAGGACTGATTCAAGACTGGGAGTTTTAGAACTAGTTTCCTTAACTCAAATAAGATGATAGACACATCCTTTAGATATCATTTTCCTTCTCCAAAGGTAGGAAACAAGTTGACCTCTGAAAGATGAAGTGCTACCCCTCCACTCTAGGACAGGTTCATTTGGAAACTAAAACTGGACGACACTATTTTTGTAGTCAACTGTGGCATACAATCCATACCGAGAATGACATCAAAATCAGTCATCTCTAATTCAACTAAGTCTGCTGAGGTGACTTTCTGAGATACCATAACCCGACAGTTCCTGTATACCCATTGGGATATAATGGTTTTACCTACTAAGGTAGAGACTGAAAAGGGCTCTGCTAGAATTTTAAGACTGACTCCGAAATCAACTGCTATATAGAGAGTAACAAAAGACAAAGAAGCTCCTGGATCTAGCAAAGTGTAAATATGTAAGTGAAAGATCTGTAACATACCAGTAACCATATCAGGAGAATTTTCCTAATCCTATTAGGACTGGAGAGCATAACATTTGTTTGGGCGTTGTCCACTACTAGCACTGGAAGTGGCACCCTACTAATTCGGGTGACCGGACTGAACTGGGGAATAGTTATACTGACCCTGATATCCTGGCTAAGGACAATATCTAACTCTGTGTCCTGGACTGCCACATCTAAATAAAACATCAGTCGAGCTCTACAAGTACCCTGATGATGCTTACCACATGTCTAAAAAAGAGGATGGGTATGGGTACTGCTAACACTGCCCTGAGAATTAGAGCCTGGCACCCTATCTCTATTACTATTGTTGAACTAAAGAGCTGGAGCACTGGCTGAGAAAGGAGTTGGAACTAATGACTTAGGAGGAAACTGAGAACGGTTTCCTCCTTCTAATTTGGACTGAGCAAAGTTAAAACTACCTTTCTTTGCTCTCTTATTCTGCTTCTCCCTCATCTTAATCTTTTGCTCTTCTATCTGCTGAGCATAAGTCATAAGCCTGGCTATATTCATGTTACTATTCAACATCACGAACTTGCACTCATTGACCATACTATCATTCACCCTAGAAACAAACTTATTCATCTTGGCCCTGCTATCTGTAACCACATGAGGAGAATATTTGGATAATTGAGTAAACTTAAGAAAATACTCTTTCACCATCATGTTGCCCTACTTGAGGTTGATAAATTCTAATACCTTAGCTTTTTTTTGCTCTAGAGAAAATAACCTCTCTAAAAAGGCAGTGACAAGCTCCTCCTACTCCATGGATTCTGAATCTACTGACCTCTCTCACTTCTACTGTTTGAACCAAGTGTGAGTAACATCCTGCCACTGATATACAGCTAGCTCAGCAATCTCACTAGAAGTAACCCCCATAATGTCAGTAACCTTCTGAACTGATTGATAAATTCCTAAGGATCCTCATATGACTTATACCTAAAAAAGGATGGAGGATTCATTCGGGTGAAGTCCCAAATCTTGGCTACAGCTGAATTGGCCACTGGGTTGGCTGAAACGACAACTAGTCATTCATTCTGAGCAGAAACTGACTGAGCAAGAGTAGTGAATGTAGTTCTGAACTTTGCATGAGAAACGTGTTCGCCCAAAGGATCCTCGGGCTGAGGGGCTGGATGATTCCTGTTTCTTCTTTCAAAAGGCATGTTCTGTAAAAGAAAGGGAGAAATGGATTAGACTGACAGATTGACTTAAGATTATGCTCACTGGCACGACATGAATACTGAAAGAAGGATAATTATTCCTAAAACATCTTATAGCCTCCTGCACATAAATGTGGCGTGCAACACACCCATGTACAAGACTCTACTAGATGCAGTTTTTCGACTTCATAGGACACTATTGAACCTCAGGCTCTGATACCAAGTTTGTAATACCCCAAATCTAGTACCCAAAATACTACACGGTTTTCATGACCCTGAAGGACCACAAGCTAACCCATGACTGATATCTGTACCTGTATACTGCATAACATACTGTACATAGAGCGGAAATAAAGGCTGAAAGGCCACAAGGTTCAAAACTGAGATATAGTATCTGATAAAATATAAAATTTGGGTGGGATATGAAATACCCAAAACAACTAAAATAACTTTTTGAACATGCTAGTATGAAAAGCCTCTAATTGACTGTACTATCTAAATAAGGAGTTGATAGGACATGTCCCCAACTAACTCCAACTACTGAAATAAATTAATTAATGTGATAATAAAGTAATGGTCATATCCTCGAAGGATGAAGACTCACTGCTAACTCTGAATGCATAGATCAAAATGCTACAGATTCTCTAGAACTCATGCTTCTGAACCTATGGTATAAAATACCATAGCTACGTCAGTACATTTAAATGTACTGGTATGCATGTGAGGTAGGCTGAATGCAAAGGGTTCACATGCATGAACTATACTAACTAACTGAATAATATGAACATGAGAATACATGCATGAATACGTAAACTGTATCTGAGATCAAGACATCACTATATCTGAATAGTGATAACATAGGTTTCGTATAAATATTATACTATTATCTAAATAACTGTGTCTGACAGTCCTATTTCTGAGGGAATTGGCTGAGTTCTATACTAAAATGGGTGACTGTATCTAACAGTCCTAAATTCTATAGAACTATCTGAGTTTTATTACTGAGACTGAGACTGAGACTTTAACTGTGGGAAATAGTCATCTAACTGACATACCCTAAATAAAGCATTATAGCTGAGTTGGGTTCTAATCTGTAACCCCAATTAGAAGGGTGTCAATACTGTACCACTGGTAAAGACAAGCTATGAGTGATCCCTCATCTAACAGGTACTCTAAAGAGAACGGCTGGACCCTCATCTAATAGGTTAATCCACCTCATCAACACTCATCTAAAAGGTTAGATGTCTCAACCTACACTGGCTATGTAGTTCTGGAGTGCAATGATTGCTTCTAAGAATCACACCCTCTACTCGCAAGTGAGTTCCCATCCTTGGGCTTACTCGATGCTGAATCCTACTCCCATCTGATTGAACATTGAATTAATTATATTAAACTTACTGGACTAAGTTTACTGAGTTCCATTAACTGATGCAATATTTCTGAGATCTGATAATTGACTGAGATTAATGAGATTACTGAGTTTTGCCAGATTCATGAGGCTGACTGAATTCTAATAAACATGGCTTGACTGAGAGTATCTTAAAATATGACACTGGCTCTAGACATGATAACGCTCAACTTAAACATCAATTTAGTGCAAGGCGGTCATCGTCAATATAATTACCCAACTTTGGAGTGGGGTCGAATCCACGAGGAACAATGTGAGTGGCGATTAAACTAATTTGAAACTATAGCTACAAGTTAACTTCAGACAAATTATACAAAAAGATAAAATGGGGGCTTTTTAATGGTTGATAAAAATTTTGACGTGCTTCAGAACTCAAAGCCAAAATTTTAATGGTTCAAATCAATGATAGAGAGAGACTACGGTTGTGATCACTATGATTATTAACCCCTCATTGAATAATAGTTGTAGTACAAGATTCTTATGACTTGCGGGAAACAACAATTATCAGTTTCTATAGTCCATCTAAGTGTTTCTCAATCTACCTAGATGTTGTGCTCCCTAATTCTCTCGAACTTAGGAAAACATTCTATTCATATTGATTTTATCTCGAGTTGATCAATCTTGTTACAACATTAATCATTAGATGAGAAATTAACCTTCTCAAATCCTCGTTGATAATTCACTACCTTTAGTTTATTTCTAAGTTCGAGCAAATTAACATAAGGTAGGATCTATTGTTTGCAACCAATAGAAAACAATCATTACAAAGGAATTATCAAGATTTTCCCACAATCACTCAAACCCTAACCAACTATTAAATCTATGGAGGAATAATCATAGATCCCACAAACCTAGTTATGGGTTTTAGTTCCACATGAGAAAGAAAGAAAGAGATAGCAAAAATAGTATTCATCATTCAGAGCAATTAAACTTACAAAAGATAAAGCCTGAGGTTGATGCTCTTCCAAGTTCAATAAGAATATCCCACAACTCAATCAAAGAAATGAAAATTGAATTCAAAGTTAAGAGACCTAGAAAAGAAGTAAACTAGCCTTTGGAATAAGTTCCCGATGTTAAGCCCTCGTCAATGAAACTCTAAAACCTGCTATTTATATCCATAGCTTAAGAAAAATCTAAAATTAAAAATTCTAATTTTTCTCCTTAGCTGACGACATGTCTGACGGCTTATCAGAGATCTGATAGCTTATCAGACCATGTTGTCAAACATGATTCCCATTTCTTGCCTTCTGCTTATGTGTGATGACATGCCTAATGGCTTATCAGAGTTCTGATAGCTTATCAGAACATGTCATCAGGTATGCTTCAAATTTTTGCCTTCTTCTTTTGAGTGACGACATGCCTGACGGCTTATTAGAGATCTGATAGCTTATCAGGAGATGTCGTCAGAAAATCTTCAATTTTTTTGTTCTCTATCTATGTATGATGACATGGTCTGATAGTTTATCAGACCAAGTCATCAGAAGAAATCTTCAGAACTTAATTTCTTGCATCTTTCACCACAAATCATCCTTCTTGACGTAGCCTTTATGTATTTTCATGCATATTGACTTTCCAATAAAATTACATGAAATATCATCAGAAACAACAATAGTTACTTAAGAACTTACAATTATTTTGAGTTAAAAGCCTTAAATATGCTAACAGAAAGCTAGCACATCAAGGCACACAACTACATTGATGGGTACAAGTACCCCCAGGACTCGATAGCATGAAACTGACAAGACATGACACTTCTTGACATATGACCATACTCAACAATCCATAGTACAATCATTGGGGAATTTTATGAGGCACTTGATTATGATGGTTTGGTACATGAATAGGAAAGCATATAAATATGTCATAATTTCATAGGCTAATCTCACGAACAATCCATCAAACAATTTCAATGCACAACAATAACATGGAAGTCATTTTAAACATAAAGGTAAAGCATGGGTTCATCAATTTGGTCATAATTGAGTACTAAAGCATGATTCTTGTTCTTTGGGTATTTTATCAAACACATTTCATGCATAACCTTAGGCTTAGACATATACACTAGTTCATACATCATGGTTACTTTAATCAACTCAATTTATAAGTTTCCAACCCACATACCAGTATAATTTCATAAAAATTACATGGAGTCTCCAACTTGGGATTCATACAACCACATCAACATAATTAAAATCAACCCACCATATGGAAATCACAATTCATGAGTTTAAAAATGAGATTCTTGTGCTTCATGGGAGAAAAAACCCATGAACCAACACTTGACATACTGGGTGGATGATTTATTGAAGATTGGTGGAGGAAAACTTGAATTCTTAACTTGGGATTAAGCACCTAGGGTTTCTTATTCATGGGGATTGATCTTTGAGAGAAACCCTAATTGGATATTGTGAATGGACAATGAAGTTATGAGTTATGGTCTGGTATAATTAGGGGTTAAAACATGTGGAAAATGACTCAAATACCCTTTTAAAAATGACTTTAAGTTATTGAACAGGATCTGTGATTGCTCGTGCGACGGTCCATCGTTGGCTTGATGGTCCGTCGTTCTGACTGTCGTACGTGGACCAGAATAGGGACTCACTCTTCTGGAGACTGGATTTGACTTAAAAAAAGTTTGGGGTATTATATGAGTTCTGCGTGGACCAGAATAGGGACTCACTACATGAATACTGAATGAAGGAAAAATTTTCATAAACGCCTTGTAGCCTCCTGCCTATAAGTGTGAAATGCTACACACCCATGCACAAGACTCTACTTGGTGTGGCTTTCAGACTTCCTAGGACTCTTTAACATTAGGCTCTGATACAAAGTTTTTAATTCCCTAAGAGTACACCCTGAGCGTCACACGGTCCTTACAATCCTAAAGGACCAGAAGCTAACCCATGAGCTGGTACCTGTTGATAGCACTAAATAACACAATCATAAATGCAAAAGAAAAACTGATGTGCCATAAGGTTTTAGTAACTGAAATCAACACTATTCCATAAATGTGGAAAATAACTATCTGAATCTAGTAAGATAAAGAAAATCATAATAACTAACCGACATGTCAACTAAAGTCTAAGTACTGAATAAGTAACTGTAATGTCTGAAAGCCTCTAAACTAATTGACTGTAAGTTGATGGGACATCCCCCAACTAACTCCAATAACTACTAAACTAAAGACATAAAGTAAAATAATCTTTCCTCAAAATATGAGGACTTACCACTGCCACTACTTAGAGTCTGAGAAGTCTAAGCATAATATGAGAATTGAGCGTTAGAACCTATCATATAATACATCATAGTACAAAAGAAAGGTATGCAATCAGTACTTTAAATGTACTGGTATGCCAAATGAGGTAAGCTGGCATGCATGGTTTCATGAACAGAAATAACAACTATCTAGATATACATATAAAACATGAAGTACTAAATAGAGAGCATGAAATCTGTAGATAAAAAAAATATATGATATTTGTAAATACTGTGTATGCGTGAAGGTCTATAAATACTGAAGGTACATAAAATCTATAGATACTGGGGATGCATGACCAAGCATATAACATAAATAGAATACAAGTCTGTAAATTGAAATAACTGATATCTATATACCTTGGTCAAATAACATTGAGACTAAACTACTGGTTTAATTATTGGACTGAGACTGTGGGAGCTATCATCTAACCGATATGCCTTAATCTAAGCTAATCGGGGTCCAACTTGTAAACCCAGTTGGAAAGGTATTAATACCGTGCCACGGGTACTAACGTTGGCTATGTGGATCCACTAGTCTAAATATTGTATTGTCCTGAAGGAAAAAGAGTGTCAAGCCTAATCTGATGGGCGACCCCTACAAGATAGTCAACCCTAAACTGACAGATGACTTCTCATATCCTACACTGGCTACATAGTTCTAGAGTATCTAGACTGCTACTAATGACTCTGCCTATCTAATAGGGAAGCCGCCATCACTACACTTGCTCAGTGCTAAATCCTACTCCCAACTAAATGACACTGAGTTACTGACCATTTCTGAGTTTAACTGACTGATCTAGTAATGCTCATGATGTATTCTAAAGTTATTCTGAAAATACTATTATTCTGAAATACTAAGACGAGATAAAGTAAAAAGCTATGATTTTTGGGTATTTAATACCCCCAGGACTCAAAATCAAAGATATCAACACAATATTAAACTTATAGGACTTAGTATGAAAACCTTCACCAACTACTCATTCTTCTAGGTATTTTGTCAAACACTTGTAGTTCATAGTTTAATCAAATCATAGGAATGTTATGGAACTTGTAGTAATAGCATGGATTCAACAAGAATAGCACTAAATCATAATTTAATTCAATTAATGATAACATTAAAACATGGGGAATTGAATAACAACAACAATTTCATTCATACATGGTGTAGCATCATAGTTCATGGAGATTCATGGTTGAAAACTTAATTTAAAAATAGAGTAACTTGAAAAAGATGATAAATTTGTAATTAAAATCAGATACTTGGACTCCATGGGTGAAAGGAACCCATGAATGAATATTTAACATACCCGAGTTAATGAATTTGAGAAGATTGATGGAGAGCTCTTGAGATTTGGCCTTGAATTTGAGAGCTAGGATTTTTGTTCTTGAGAAAAGGATCTTCAATTTAAGAGGAATTGAATAATGATGATTATTTAGGTCATTAATGGGTTAAATCTCATGTTTTAGGTTGATTAGGGTCATGGGAAAAGACCTAAATACCCTTGATGGAATTTAAAACTCAAAACTAAAAGCTGGAAATCCCAATTTTTGGCTCCAACGTGATGCGGTGCTATCGCGTTGGGCAACTAAAAATTGACAACTGGGACTTGGAAGTTTGGCGCAATGCGGTGAAATCACGGTAAGCCTTTGGAATGCGATTTTGGCCACCTCCGCGACTCGTCATTATCACAGAGCTTCACTAGAAAGGGTCAATTGTGAGATAGGACACCACCATGACGTGGTGGAAACACATAGTTTAACTGAAATTTAACAATTGTGATTTTACACTTCTCCGTGAAGCGCAACGGGCCCAAATCATTGTTATTTTACGATGGAAACTTAAAATTGCCAAAACTTCTTACTCGGTTATCGGATTAAGGCAAGTCTTATATTGTTTGAAAGCTATCTCAATTTCCCACAACTTGTTGTGCTCTTGATTGAGAAATAATGAGTATTTTAGAAATTTTGTTTATGGATACTCACATACTAATATTTAATTTATGATAGAAAGATACGGGGTATTACAAACTAACTGAGTAGCATGAGATAATTGAGCATGAATTTGTGAAAACTATATTATCTGAGAATGCAAGACCAAACAGATAACATGATTCTGAAATAGTTAGTAATCTGAAGTACTAATAACTGAATAACTGATAACTATACAGTATGGTCAAGGATCCCTGAAACTGAACTGATTTACTAATCTAATTACTGGACTGAGACTATAACAGAGATTGTAACTAAGACGATAACTAAGACTGTAACTGGGACTGTAACTGAGATTATAACTAAGACTGTAACCGAGACTGTAACTGAGTTTATACTTGAACTGAATACTGATTTCTAATAACTGAGTAGCTGATAGTTATGATTACTGATAACTAAGTTACTGTTAACTTGGTGATTGTTTCTGACAGTCCTAATTCTGTAGAACTAAATTTATTTCTATACTGAGCCTGAAGATGAAATTGAAACTGTGGGAGTGTTCATCTAACCGATATGCCCCAATATAAGCTAATCAGGGTCTAACCTATATCCTCAGTTGGAAGGGTGTCAGTACCGTGCCACAATTACTAACACTAGTTTTGTAGATCCACTATACTGATGTACTGTGTTGCCCAGAAGGTCTAAGGGTGTCAAGCCTAAATTGATGGGTGACCCCTGGGAGCTAGTCAAGCCTAAACTAATAGGTGACTCCTCAAATCCTACGCTAGCTATATAGATCTGGAGTACAAGGACTACTACTAACGACTCTTCCTATTTGACGGGGAAGCCACCATCCCTATACTCGCTCGGTGCTAAATCTTACTCCCAACTGAATGACACTAGAATAGTAGCTGGTGCATGCACTGATAATTGATAACTGATAACTGATAACTGATAACTGATAACTGATAACTAATAAGATCAGGTCATGGTATTCTAAAAATAACAGTCTATACTGATTTTAAGGTAATTATTAATGTATAACCGATGTTGGGACTGAAACTAGATTGTACTATGCTTGATTGAATAGTTACTGATCGTGTTGACTAATTGAACTTGACTTAGTTCACTGAGTTCTGTAACTGACTGAGTACTACTGATCGTGACATTACTGAGACTATTCAGTAACTATTGTAGCTCTAGGTAAACAGCTAGATTTTTGGATATTAAATACCCCAAGACTCAATAGCATAGAAAGTAAATCATAGCATGATCTTGAAAAGTATAGCCATTGTTAATTGTTAACAATTCATTCACTGAGGCATTTTATTAAACACTTGGAGGTTATGGACTTGTACATGAATAAGAACACATGGTAAAATTTCATGATTACCCTATTCAATTCACATGGGCATTCTATCAAGCGCATGGAGATTAATACTTTAATATAGGGCAATTCGCCAAACACATGAGGATATGAACTTGGACATGGGAATTCCTTAAACATGGGAGCATAGCATGATTACATAACTAAAATCATGAATTGGGGAATTCACATGTAATTCACTTGAAATAGGACATGAGTATTTCATCAAAACAAGTATTTCATAACTTGAACACGAGAATGTCTTAATCATTAAGGAATAATAGAGTTACATGGAAAAATTCATAACTTGGGGATTCATCTTGAAATTAACTTAACATGATATGGGAATTTCATCAAACATGTGGAAGGCATGAATTTAAAACATGAATTTAGGATCTATCATGGAATTTACTTGAATAAAGCATGGGAAATTCAAATTCCTAGCATGTGGAATTTAAAATCTTTCATGGAATCAAACATGGGATGAATTGAATTAAAAACATCATGAAAACATGAAATTCAATCTTTCTTGAATATACAAAATACCATAGTAATGAAAAATTCACTCTTAAATTAAAAGAAAAGAGTTTTTGGGGCTCCATGGGTGAAAGAGGACCCATGGATGAACTCTCAGATACCTTAAAGACTTAATATTAAAGTAGAAACACAATCTTGAAAGAATTCTTAAATTACTAAACTTGAGTTCTTGCTTTTCTTGAAGAAAGATTGATGAAGTTCTTGGTGTTCTTGAGGAGGCTAGGATTTTTCCTTGAGAGAATAGATGAATAATTGAGAGTATTTTGCTTTTGGGGGCTAAAATTAAGTGTTATTGGTGGATTTGGGTGAGGGAAAGTGACCAAAGTGCCCGTAGACCCTTTAAAACTGAATTAGGTGTGAAACAATTCCGTAACGCGCATGCTGATGTGTCACATTGATATCATATTGGCTTACTGCCTCACACGGAAAATGCCAAAATTTTTCGCCCGGGTATTGGATTTTGGAAAAATTGGTATTGTTGGAAATCTAATTCAATTATCTATAATTTGGTGGATATAGAGATGCAAAATAATGTGTAAATAAAAAGTTATATACATTTAAAGTAGACCCTTATAGGATCAAATGCCAAGCTTTGGACAAATCAAAGGCTCTAAGCTCAACTTTGTTCTAAGTGATTCTTATGGACATTTTTCACCTCAAAAAAAATCAAACATGAGGATAAAGATCATGAAACTTATATTCACATGGGAATTATTTATATCATAGCTTATACGCGTAGGAATGAGGGTTCAAAGACTATCCCAAAAATGTAGGGTATTACACTAATGATGGAAGGAGAATATATTGAAAATACACCAAAGATGCAGAAGAGTTTCTAGAATATCTAAAGAATCAACTCAAGATATCCAAGAATATCTTCCAAAAGGAAGCAAGCATCCAACAACAGCCTGACGGGAGCAAAACTTGGGTAAAGAGCATCAATCGCCATAGGAGAAAAATGAAAGAAGACCACGAACGTGTCTGATACAGATGTGTCTAAAGTACTGTATATGGACATATCTGATATGGACATACTATACTCTAACATTCATCAATCATGGAATCCATTCAAATCCTTGATTCGGATGAAATCTCTTGGTTTTGTTTGCAAAGAAAAGAAGCTAAAGAATATAAAGTGAGAACTGAAGATCGAAGCACTTACACAACTTCAAGGAAGAAACTCAAAGTGTCTTAATCTTAGTCTCACAAATCTTTGTACTTCTTAGTTTACAATAGTTATATAAAGGCTAGGACAAGTTAACATGTAATACAAACTGAAGTTGTGTCACAAGATCTGAAAGGACAAAATATGTATTTGAAACTTGTTTCTTATCATTGTACTCAACCCTGACTTTGAAATATTTAAGAAAACATTCAAACTCAAGGGGACTGAAAGTAGGCACCACCTTGGTGTTTCGAACCAGGATAAATCTTCGTGTCTTTACTTTAAATTTGATTATTTACTTGTCTATTTGCTTAAATCTAATATATTTTGTGAAGTGTACTAATTTACAGGCAAGTCGACTGTGAAGATTCAATAGTTGACTCATAAAAATTTTTCAATTCACTCCCTCTTGAATTTCAATTGGTATCGGAGCAGGTCTGACTAATAGTGTTTCTTAACCACACATGAGCAATGATCAAATACCAAACTATCATAATCCCGGTGATCCTTTTAAGATGGTCATTCCTCCACAAGCCCATCATACTTTAATAGACAACACTACTCTTATTGGAAGAACAGATTCAGGATCTTTGTCCAATCAAATGACTTCTAAGCCTGGGTTGTCATTAAGAAGGGATCAAAGTTAATTTCAAGATTCAAAGACAAAGACAAAGAGTCAAGCAGTACCGATATATAAAACCTTAAAATCTTCGAGGTCATCAAATGTAATGCCTCGAGATCCCATCCCAAGACATCACACGGTTCTTATGACCCCGAAGGACCATAAGCTAACCCTTTACTGATATCTGTACCTATATACTGCATAATATCTGAAATAAATATGGAAAATAGCCATAAGGTTCAACACATCTATGAATACTCATACTACAGAAAACTGAATACTAATACATCCATCTGAAAATTCTCTAAACTATCTGAACTGTAGAGTTGATGGGACAGGTCCCCAACTAACTCCATCAACTGAAAATAAATAAAGTCTGAAGCAATAATAGTAAACTGAGATTCATCCTCGAAAGAAGATAACTCACTGCTACTGCTGCTGACTGGGATGAACTGCTAAGGATACTCTGGATCCTATGCCTTTAAACCTATGGTGTCAAATAAAACACCATAGTGCAAATGCGTCAGTACAGAAATGTACCGAGTATGTAGATGAGGTAGGCTAATTCAAGGGCTCATGCATGCATAATATCTAAATTGAATAATCATAAAGATGTCGCATGAGAACACATATATGAATGCACAAAACATGAACATAATCATCGCAACTCTAGATACTAAAACTCGGATACCACCTTACTGCAGACTAAACTCACTACTAAAACTGAGATACTGAATCACTGACTTATCTGATACTGATAACTGAGGATCTGGATGTACTTACATCAAGGAATGAACTCTGACCTTACTATTTTCAACTGACAGAATTAGAGATCAACTTTTCTAATAGATTATTCCGGAGTGATTCTCAATGATAAGAAGTATGATCATGTTCGAATTTGACAACATGAATACTTAATAGAATCTGAGACGGGAGTTATCTAGATATGATAATAAGAATACTCAACATGGTCTGAGACTGAGATCAACTTTTCTAACCGATTACTTTGGAAGCTTTATCAGTGATAAGAAATATGATTATATCTAAATTTGATGATAAGAATATTCAATAGAAATCTGATACTATGATCAAGCCTGTCTAGCGTCATATCTCTGAATATTATATCAAAAAACTGTATATGAGACCAAGCCTATCTAACGGGATGGTCCATAAATAAATGGAACTATCTGAGTTCCTCATAAAGATAGATGACTGTATCTGACAGTCCTGACTTCTGAAGATTGATTCTGAAACTGAGACTGAATCTAAAACTGAAATTGTGGGAAGTAGTCATCTAACCGACATGCCCCAACCTACCACAGGTTGGGTCAAACCTCAAACCCTATTTGGGAGGGTGCCAATACTGTGCCACGGGTAAAGATATTATCTTTTCTCTAAGGTCAGGCTCTCTGGCGGTGACCATCAACAGGACATTAAGCTTGCTTGACAGGTGGCTCATTTTCCTGTGCTGGCTACACAGTTATGGAATACAAGGATTGCTTCTAAGAATCACAACCCCTTGGGTTTACTCAGTGTTGAATCCTACTCCCAACTAAAAAACACTGATCTGATTCTTAGATTGAACTTAGACTGAGCTGAATCAGATATTGATCATGTTTCTCAAAATATCTGACTAAATTACTCTAAGATTACTTAGTTCTGTATCTGACAAAAAAGATATCAAATCATGGTATCTGACTGATGGTATAGATCTTGAATAGATTAATCGAATTGCTTCTAAGATTAGAATTGCATCACTTGAATACTATTAGATCTAAGCTGATTATAGGACTGAGGCTAGATTACCAGTGATACAGAGATTACAGAGATAATTGAGATTACTGAGCTTTCTTAAGTTCTGCACTTGTCCGAGGATACAAAGTTTTATAATTCACTGAGTTCTGGCTCGACTAGAATTATCGAGAAACTGACACGGGCTCTAGACAACCGCTCTATTGTCGGGTATAAATACCCCTAGGACTCGATAACATAAAAGTAAAGCAAATCATTCATTCATCATCACGTTCATTCATATATCATCATAATCATTCATGCATCATTAAAATCATCAAAGCATCTCATAATCACTAAAGCATATTCACAGACGTCGAGGGGTTACTTTAGGTATCTCAGAATCATAATCATATAACAACGTAGGAAAAAACATGCTACTAGATCGAACTCTATTCAACAAGGTCTTATATCAAGTACTTCATACCTATATCAATTTTGACATGTATTTGGATATCACATGACTTGGGAAAACTTCATACTATCACGTCATAACTTACTTGCTAACCACTTGGCATATATTAAAAGCTTAACATATATCAAGAGCACATAATTGAGGAATTTACTACTATCACCACTCCACTTGTTCACTAAGGTCCTTCAACAAAACACTAGACATGCACGGGTTAACACTTATTTGGAAATTTTCTACTACCATGGAATAATTCATTCACTTGGGTGTTTTATCAAACACTAAGCACAAATTGGATCTTTTATCAACATCTACATACCTTAATCTTTAAAATTGGATAAATTCTAATGCTTGAGACTCTATCCGCACTTGTAATAAATAATTCTCGAAGCCCACACGATGAGGAACTTGATTCCTAAAGAAATCCTGAAGAATTTATGAATAATTTTTGGAAGATTAGGGTTCTTGATGAAACCCTAGTCATTTTCCCTTGAGAGAATTTCAAAGAGAAAAATGATGAAATTGGGGTTTTAGAAGAGGTTTCCCATATTTATAGAGGCTTCCAAAAGGTGGGAAAAGACCAAAATACCCTTGCAAAAATGTTCTAAAATTGCTGAAAAATATTGTTGACGACGTCCGTGACAAGTCGTCAGGCCCGTGACGGGCCATCACGAATTGTCGTCACAAAAAGGGTGGATTTTGTGACTTTCTTCCTTAAGGTGACGACATTTTGTGATGGGCCGTCAGGCTTGTGACAAGTCGTCACAAAAGGTCATCAAGGATTTTCCAGGCTGACATGCTGGAGTAAAATAAGCATAACTCTTTGCTTCGATACCAATTTTGGACAAAATTAATATCATTAGAAAGATAATTGAAAGATCTTTCATTTGATATATAGTAGGTCCTATAGATCGATATATACAAAGAGTTATGGTTGATTGAAGTTGACCCAAATTTTGACGGTCACTAAAATTTGAACGATAGGAAAGCTTTCAAATCGTCCATGAGTTAGGGGACCTATATGATCTTAATTTATGCTCAAATAGATTCCCACATGATTCAAAAGTATTTCATACTTGGGAGGATATTTCTGAAACATTTAAACTCAAATTTTCTCTTTACCAAAATACGTTATAAGGCTCAGACTGGAAGAGGATTTTGTGGGGCACTACATCAAAGAACAACAAGAGGTAATAAAAACTAATTCACGAGCTATAAGTTTACTTTTTTGGGTAGTTAGCAGAGAAGAATACGACAAGATATCAAGCTGTGAGACTATAAAAGAGATATGGGATAAATTGGAGGTAACCTTTGAAGGAACCACCAAAGTCAAAATTCAAATATTGCTACCCTAGTCAATGAATACAAGCTATTGAAAATGAAAGAAAATGAAAACATTGAAATAATGTTTGCCAGATTCAGCAAAATTGTGTGCGAGCTGAAATCATTGGAGATGATCTATCCACATAGCTTACAAGTCCAAAAGCTGGTCAAAAGTCTCCCTAAAGTTTGGGAAACCAAGTCTGATATTCTTGAAGATGGAGATCTTCATAACATGACATATGAAGAACTTTGAGGTAATATCATTGCATATGAATGAAATTATATCAACAGGTACCACAAGGAGAAAAAGAACAAAGCAGTAGCCTTAAAGTCTCACTAACTGAAGAAGAGGACATTTTGGAAGAATCTAATAGCTAAGGAATGTCTCTCATAAATCATGGAGTAAGGAAGATCATGAGACAAAGATAACAAAGATTCGAAGGAGCCAAAAATAATGGTTCCACTAGAAATGACTATTGTTGTTATCACTGTGGAAGACCTGGCCTTTTTAACCATAACTGTCCAGAATTAACAAAAAGATTGTCTAGAAAGAATCAAAGTTTGGATATTAGAGTGATGAAGATGGAATTGAAGAAGAAACAAAAGCAGCCAAATGTGATTCATGGCAAAAAAGAGAATCTAGCGAGGTAAGACCATACAACTGTTATAATTGTAATATTCTTGAATCTAATTGAGATATGATAACCGACGATCTTCAAAAATTTATAAATGAATATAATAAACTCGCCCAAGAGAAGAAAAGTTAGGAAGCTTGACTTAAACAAAAACTTGAAGAGGAATAAAGAAACTGTCAAGTAGAAATTGAAGCATGTAAAATAGAAATTGACTTACTTCAAGAAGAGCCTGATGGTGTAAAAAATCAATTGAATATCATTAAGAAAAGACCAATTCAAAATTTGGTGAGATATAATTCTTTTAAAACTAACTCATGTTCCTCATCAAAATTATTTAAATCAGCCAAAACCTTTTTTTCCTTTATGGGACCTGTCTGTTATATCTATGGATTGAAAGGGAAAAAATCTTACAACTGTAGGCATAAGCCTAAAAGTGTATGGGTTTAAAATCCTAAAGAGATCAAATCTAACCCGTAAGGACCCAAGACCACTTCGGTACCTAAATAAAATTGACTTTCTTATTTTGCAAGAACATGCCCGCAAGAGCTATAAGAAGGGCATATTGGTCATTGATATCGAATGTTATAGACACATGGACAAAATGAAAGAATTTTCGTTCTCTAAAGAAAATAGATGGGGGATATTTTAGATTCGATGACAACGCTAAAGGCAAAGTAAATGGAGTCGGCTCAGTAAAGCTCAGTTCCTCATGTGAATTTGCTGAAGTGTATCTAGTAGACGGCTTCAAACATAACTTTCTCAACATCAGTTAGTTATGTGACACTGGATTTGGGTCTCCTTCAAAGCTAAAAGTCGCTTCATCAAACACGACACAAGAAACATCTTTGTCATCGATGAACACGTTGATAATATTAATGTCTTAAGTAGTCCTGAATTTGCTACTTTATCTTGCCTCACTATACAAACCAATGACATTTGGATGTGGCACAGAAAACTTGGGCATGCTAGTATGTATATCATTGAGAAACTATCCAAACAGGGACTGGTGAGAGGTCTACCAAAACTCAAGTTTGAAAAGGATCACATCTGTGATGCTTTCCAATTAGGTAAGAAAACCCGAACATCATTCAAAGTCAAAGACATTGTGTCTACTACAAAACCCTTTCAAACAATCCACATGGATCTGTTTGGCCCCACCAAGACTGAAACGTACATAGAGAAGCTAGACATCTCATCACCTATGTTCATAGTAATCATGGAGGAGAATTTGAAAATAAGAATTTTGAGAAATATTGTACTCAAAATAGATACACTCAGAACTTTTCATCACATCGGTCTCCTCAACAAAATAGTATGGTGGAGCAAAAGAATCGGTCTCTCCAGGAAACTGCTAAGACCATACTATTGGATCACAATCTCCCAGATCACTTTTGTGAAGAAGAGTAAGCACAACATCTCATATCATCAACAGATGCCTCATCAGACCTATTCTAAGGAAAACACCTCATGAACTGTAGAGATGGAAGAAGCCAAACATTAGCTACTTTTATCCTTTTGGATGCAAATGTTTTATCCATAAAATAACTTAGGAAAATTTGACCCACGAAGTGCTGAAGGTATTTTTCTTGGGTACTCTCTCACCAGTCGTACTTACAAAGCTTATAATAAATGAACATTAGATGTTGAAGAATCTATGCATATTGTATTTGATGAAACTAATCACCCTCCTATGAGTTTGAGTAATTATGAAAAATAGGTGAGTGATATATAATATGGAGCCAATGCTAGCATAATCTTTGACCCATCACAAGATGAGTCGACCACACCCCCTATAGAGTCGACTCCCAAAGAAGAAATAGTCAAATTGAGTATTCAAAGAGAATGGAAACACGATGCTAGCTGTCTAAATAAATTTATCATTAGAAATCCAAATGATAGGATGCAGACAAGAGCATCATTAAGAAAGTAAGCATTTGCTACCCTTGTATTTAAAATTAAATGAAAGAATACTAATGAGGCCCTCAAAGATGAATCCTGGGTCAAAGCCATGAAGGAAAAATTGGACCAGTTTGAACGAAATCAAGTTGGGACTCTAGTTAAAAGACCCAAGAACTGCTTAAAAATTGGAACTATATGTGTCTACAAAAACAAATTAAATAAAGGAGGTAAGGTTATCAATAACAAAGCCAAAATTATAGCTCAAGTTAACTCCGAATAAGAAGATATTGATTATGATGAAACCTTTTACCCTATGGCAAGGTTAGAATAAATTCAAATTTTATTATCTTTTGTTTCTTTCAAATTCTTTAAGTTATATCAAATAAATGTAGAAAATGCCTTTTTAAATGGATTCATTCATGAAGAAGATTTTTTAAAACAACCCCTCAGTTTTGAAAGTCCATATTTTTCAAATCATGTTTTCAAATTGTCAAAAGCATTGTATGGTCTCAAACAAGCTCCAAAGGCTTGGTATGAGAGATTTGTACTTTCTTACTAAATAATAATTTTCAAAGAGGTGAAATTGATACAACTCTGTTCATAGAGAAGTTTGATATAAATCTTCTTATTTTTCAAATTTACATTGATGATATCATTTTCGGTAGTCCTAACATCTCTCTGTGTGAGAATTTTGTAAATCTGATGAAGTGAAAATTTGAAATGAGCCTCATAGGAGAGCTCTCATTCTTCTTGGCATTAAAAATCAAATAAACTTTGACCATATAGACTTTTTACACTTCAAAAGTTCTTTGTTGACTTAGAAAAGGAGATGGCATGTTGCATTATAATAATATATAAAAGGGCAGCTCGGTGCACTAAAGTGCCCACTATGCGTAGGGTCCAGGGAAGGGCTGTACCACATGGGTGTATTGTATCAGCGGCTATTGCCAAGGCTTGAACCTATGCGTTCTTGGTCACATGAAAACAACTTTACCAGTTAATCCAAGGCTCTCCTTCATTATAATAATATATCTATCTCAATTTTTGTTTTTCAAAGAGTTGACTAAAGAGGATAAAACTAACTCAAAAATACAAATAAATGGCAGAATCCATCCAAAATCTACTGAGTTGGACAACTAATATTGTGTTGGTGGCTATTTTGGGTTATGTCCCAATTTACTATCATGGTCAAAATTTGGATCAAGACTGCAACAAGCTAAGGTGCCAACAAGTCACTACTCATTAGTCGAACCCTCTAAAAGAAGGCATGTGCAAAACATAAAAATAAATAAGAAATAATACTACTAATGTTATCTCAAATAAATTAAGTATGAAAGGGAAACATAAACTAGTCAAAGTTCTTATACTTCGAAAGTTCTTTGTTGACTTATAAAAGGAGATGGCATGTTGCATTATAATAATATATAATGTTATCTCAAATAAATTGGATCACTACTCTATTTGACCTCCATTCGACCAGACATCATATTTAGTATATATAAGTGTGCTAGGTTCCAGTCGACTCCCAAAGACTCTCATCTTTCTATTGTCAAAAGAATCATCTGACATCTCATAGGAACTCAAGACATTGGACTAAGGTATCCTTGCTCTTCCTATTTAAATTTAATTGTATATTCAGACGCTAATTTTCCAGGTTATAGATGTATTAGAAAAAGCATCTGTGGAACGTGTTAAATTCTTGGTGATGCCCTGATTTCATGGCACAGTAAGAACCAAAATTCAGTTGCTCTTTCAACAACTGAAGTCGAATACATAGCCGTTGGAAGTTGTGTACTCAAATTTTATGGATAATGCATCAACTACTTGATTTTAATTTGTCTTTTAAACATGTTCCCATAATGTGTAATAACACCAATGCTATTAGTTTGTCTAAATATATTATGTATCATTCTAGGGCCAAACACATTGATACTAAGCATTATTTTATTCGAGATCATGTAGCAAATGGAGACTTTTCTTTAACATTGGTTGACTCCAAAAATCAACTGACAGATATTATTACGAAACCCTTGTTATAAGAAATATTTTGTTACCTTAAAAAAAAGACTTGGTATTCTCATATTAATGACCTACGCATTTTATTTTTGGACAAAAAATCTTGTTACTTGTTTCGATTTTGTTTTTAGCCAAAAATTGGTGTTCAAAAAAGGAGTCATTATTATTTTCATCGATATTCATGCCACCTCTGCCACTTCTGCACCTCTTTACCTTCCCAACACAGCCCCTTCTACCATTCTTTCACTTTCACCAGTCATATTTTTTGTTTACACCTCTTCATCTTCCCCTCCATTCTCTTTTACAATAGTCACCCACATCTTCTCTCTCACCCTCCATTCACTTACTCATCCTCTCTTCTCCCCCTTTTTCCCTTTAAAATCCAATTCCACTCCTTTTCCATGACCAGAGCTCTTTTCATGGCCAATGTTTCTACATCCCTTCCTAAAGCTCTCTCTGACAGCCTTGTTCTTCTCTATAAGTCCTCTGATAAATCCTTGTCAGATTCTCAATAGTCTACTCTCATCAAAAGATGTTGTCCCATTCCTAGCTCATCCCCTTATGCCAAAAAACCTTGAACTACCTCTCTAAACTCCTTCCCTCCCAACGACATGCACAATTTTTTGACATGCTCTCAAAAAGAAAAATTTTCTACCTTAAAAACTGCTCCATTGTACCCGATCACATAATCAATCTTAGTCAATTAAAATATCTCTTCTGTAATGTTAGTCACTTTTTTAAGTTTTAAAATTTGTCCCTGGTATTTTGTTTCTGTGGACTTGTGGTTTATCAGGATCCCATCCGCATGTTTTATGTGAATCTACGCCTTTTTTTAGATAGTGGTGAACATGAGACTCTTGTGTTTGGCACTAGAATTGTCCTGAATGATTTTTTGTTTAAGCAGGGTTTTTGATACCAAATTGTCTGGTGTGAGTTCTTTCATGGATGATACCTGGTCTGAAAATTTTAAGGTAAGTTTTGAAGAAGCAAAAAGAATCCTATCTGACCCGAACACAACATCGTCTATTTTTGATCCTTTGTCCTCGTGTTTCAAGTATTGCATCATGGCCCACATAATCATTACTTCACTGATTCGAAGAAAGGGATCCCTCAATAATATTACCTGTCATGATGTATTTGTTCTGTATTGTCTGGTTAAGAAACACAAAATAAATTGGTCAACCTAGATCCGTGAGTATATCCTGGAGAGTGCATTGGATGTTCATGCCTCCGCTAGTTTACTATATGGCCTGCTAATTACATGGATTCTCTTGTATCACTGTATTGATCTCTCTGCTTACCCCCTGGTGAAATCATTACCACTTATGATTCTAAAACTTTAGTCAGTATGGGCTTTGTTTTGGTTGATGATGAGTGGTGCAAGAAGGATTTTGCTAGGGTTAAATATGAACTCTCTAAGATAACCAAGTTTGTTTCTAACCCCTATGATTACTGTGTTGAAGAAACTGCAGAAAATCAAAGATCGCTTCAAAGCTGTTGAGGAAGGTGCTATGCTACTGTAGGAGTCGACTTCCAAACTTCTAGACCTTCGGAAGAGCACTAACATAGACATAAGCATGGTCTAGTTGGTTCTCAATGGGTTCAAACAAGAGGGCATCAAGTTCTTTTCTCAAGTGTTCACTCATATGGACTCCCTCAAGTCCCAAGTCCACTCCTCCAATGATGATCTTGCTATTACCGTTCAGAACTCCTACTCTTTCTTCTTCAAAAATGCTGAAAAACATATGACAAATTCTACCATAATATGCACAATACCCTAATATACTTTCTGGCTAAGTGATGAATGATGACTTTTTATTCACAAGGGGGCCCTGTCCTTTGTTTTTGTTCGGGTTGTAAGATGATTTTTAACACACTATCGACCATAATTTTTGTTTTTTCCTAGTCCTTGGTAATTAATTAGATTAATTCTCTACTATATGTCTACTATTTTTTTTTGCTACTCTATGGTTCTTTTTTATTATGCCAAAAGGGGGAGAAAGACAGAAACATCATAAGTGCTTACAAGTCAGGGGAGAAAGTCAACTATCAATGGATAAGAGTCGACTAATACTCAAAAAACAAAGGAACATCAAAAGTGTTTACATGTCAGGGGGAGAGCCGGCTACAGTGACAAATAGAGAAGTCAACTGATGTTTAATGCATGTTTGTCATTATCAAAAAGGGGGAGATTGTTAGCATCCTATATTTATGTTCTATATTTTAATAATGACAAACTAATGACTAAACATTTGTAGGATATAAAGATCTATAATAATGAAAGGAGAAGATATTGAAGATACACCAAAGATGCAGAAGAGATTCCAGAATCTCTAAAGAATTAACTCAAGATATCCAAGAATATCTTGCAAAAGGAAGAAAGCATCCAGCATCATGATGGTCGGTGCTAAACTTGGAATAATATCAATTATACAGAATCAATTCAAGATTTCCAAGAAAATCTCGCAAAGAAAAGCAAGCATCCAATAGCAACCGGGTCGGAGAAAAACTTGGGAATAGAGCATTAATCACCATAGGATCAAAAGGAAAGAAGATCATGGACGTATATGATACAAACATATATAGAGTATTGTGTATGGACATAATATATGGTAACATTTCTTAATCAAGGAATCAATGAAAATCCTTGATTGGGATTAAATCTCTTAGGTTTCCTTACAAAGAAAAGTAGCTGAAGAATATAAAGAGAGGCCTGAAGATCAAAATACTTACCCAACTTCAAGGAAGAATTTCAAAGTGCCTCAATCTTAGTCTCACAAAGTTTTGTACTTCTTAGTTTACAATAGTTATATTAAGAGTAGGATCGATCCAACTTTGTAATACAAACTGAAGGTGTGTCACAAGATCTAAAGAACAGAATAAGTCTTTGAAGCTTGTTTCTCATCATTGTACTCAAGACCGACTTTGAAAGATCTAAGAAAACGTTGAAATCCAAGGGGACTAGAAGTAGGCATCACATTGGCGTTCCGAACAAGGATAAATCTTCGTGTCTTTACTTTAAAGTTGATTATTTAGTTGTCCATTTGTTTAAATCTAATCTGTTTTGTGAAGTGTACTAATTTGCAGACAAGTCGACTGTGAAGAGTCAATAGTCGACTCACATAAATTTTTTAATTCACCCTCCCTCTTGAATTTCAATATTCAAAATTAGTGCACCATGATCTTAGTCTTTTGTTGGGGTTCTATGGATTGTCTTTTGCTAGTTTATGTTTCCCTTTCATACTTAATTTATTTGAGATAACATTAGTAGTATTATTTCTTATTTATTTTTATGTTTTACACATGCCTTCTTTTAGAGGGTTCGACTAATGAGTAGTGACTTGTTGGCACCTTAGCTTGTTGCAGTCTTGATCCAAATTTTGATCATGATAGTAAATTGGGACATAACCCAAAATAGCCACCAACAAAATATTAGTTGTCCAACTTAGTATATTTTGGATGGATTCTGCCATTTATTTGTATTTTTGAGTTAGTTTTATCCTCTTTAGTCAACTCTTTGAAAAACAAAAATTGAGATAGATATATTATTATAATGAAGGAGAGGCTTGGATTAACTGGTAAAGTTGTTTTCATGTGACCAAGAACGCACAGGTTCAAGCCTTGGCAATAGCCACTGATACAATACACCCATGTGGTATAGCCCTTCCCTGGACCCTGCGCATAGTGGGCACTTTAGTGCACCGAGATACCCTTTTATATATTATTATAATGCAACATGCCATCTCCCTTTCTAAGTCAACAAAGAACTTTCAAAGTGTAAAAAGTCTATATGGTCAAAGTCTAGGTGGCTTGGCTTTACAAAAGATCAGTAGTTAGTCCATTCATTCATATTCAATATTGAGTTGTATTCCCTAAAGGACTTCAAATAAGAGTTCTCAACGTAATATTGAATATGTACTATCTAACGCACTAGTTTGGTGCATGGATTGATAGTAGCCATTTAACTTTCAACCATGCTTTAAAGTTTTGTAGAGGTTCATAATTAATTTTGCCGCTTGTTTCATGTACATGATATTATAGAAACATTTGTAGGGGGTGCTGATAAATTGGGTAACTTAAATAGATCTATTATAGCTCTACTGGATCTATTTTTATTTGTGCGTGAATGTTTCTTAACTTCTCTAAATATTTTTAGTTTATTTATTTTAATTTTATTAATGTCCATATCTTAGGGGGTGATTGGATGGTATTTGATTAAATGCTTTACTGTAATATTCTTTAGTTTTTTCTCTTAATCTTTGTAATTCTTGTACATTATTTTGGAGGTATTCTAAATATTATATATCTTTTGTTCTAAAATATTCAATTAAATTCTTTTTCATAAGTATTTCTGTTAATCTTATTTCTTCCATATCTTGTCTCCAATATTTTAAATACTCATAGTCTATCATTTTATCCTAAAGTAGTTGTAATACTGCAAATTTTTTTGTAATAATTTATTCTAATTGTACTATATCTGATATTAAATTCTAGGTTATCTATTTCGTTAATCATCCTGTCTTTTTCATCTATAAATAATTCTATGTCTAAATCATATTCTAAACTGTCTTTTAATTCTAGCTGTTTTATGGTTTTATTTATCCAAATTAATCTTTCTTTAAATTGTTCTCTTCCTTTTCTGAGCTGGTTTCTATAATTAATTTCTTCGTACAGCCAACTTTGTTTTTCTCTAACTCTTTGAATATATTCTAGCATTTTTAATCTGTATAATATCCATCTGAATAATAACTATCCGAATAATAATTTCTACCATAGAAATCTATATTTTCTAATTCATCTTCTATCCAATTAGTATTTAGTAACTCATCTTCAAAATCAAATATTTTTTCCCATATAATTTTTTTTATGTCTTCTAATTCTAAGTCTTTTATGATATATAAAACAAGTATCTTAGTTTCATCAGATATAAAACTTGTCATATTATTCATATTATGCTTAGGTTTCTACGAATAACTTGGATAACTTGGAATTGGATTCTAGTTATTAATTACTTTATCATAGTATTTATTAGTTGTTTGTTTTAATCTTAATAATTCTTGTATATTTTCATTAGGGAATTCTATATATTTTATATATTTAGTTCTCATATATTCTTCCAGATTTGTTTTCATTATTTTTTCTATTAATTGTATATTTTTCATATCCCTTTTTTAATTTTTTCTATAAAGGCTTTAGGTTCTATGCTAATTTTGGTATATATTCTCTTACTTGGCTTACTAATCCTAAAAATGATTGTAATTTATTTTTTGTATCTAATTCTTCTTTAGAATTTATCATTTTTTGTACTATATGTTGTTGCATTTTTACTCCACTTTTATCTATTTGTATTCCTAAAAATTTTATCTGGTTTTCATAATTTCAGCTTTCTTTTCGCTTAAACTTATTCCTGGTTTTTCTATTATATCTGTAAATTGTTCTAGTAATTTTAAATGTTCTTCTTTAGTTTTTGTATATAGTAGTATATCATCTATGTATACTATACAATTAGATAATTGTTTAAAATAACTATCCAAAAAGTGTTGATATCTACCTGGTGCATTTTTATATCCAAATGGTAATACATTCCATTCATAAAATTCTTGTGGTACCGTAAATGCGGTTAATTCTTTAGAATTTTTATTTAACTTTAAGTGGTAAAATCCTGATTTACAATCAAATTTACTAAAATAATTATGTCCTTGTATTTGTCTTATTTGTAATATCTTGTTTGGTATTGAGTAATTATATGTCATAGTTTTTGCATTTAAATTTCTATAATCAATGACCATTCTACTTTTATCTCTTTTTTGTTCACTATGTTTATTTACTATAAATGCCGGACTACTACGTTTACTATTACTTTTTTGTATATATTGTTTTTCTAATAGTTCATCTATATGCATTTTAAATTCTTTTAAATCGTCAAAATTATATGTTAATGATTTTTGAGTTATTATGCTATTTTTATCTATTAATTCAATTTTTATAGTAGTTTTATGTTTTCCCCATCCTTTTAATGGATCTTCACTATATAATTGTCTTAATGTTTTCTTTATTATTTCTACCTTATCTATTGAAAATATAGTTATTTCTTTTTTGTTTATCGAAAATACAATTAGTTCTACTGTGTCTTCTGTATTTTTTATATTTTCTAACTTTTGTGTAATTTTTTCACTTCCTTTTATCCAATAAGTTTTCTTTCTTATTTTATTAATAACTCTTTTTGCTCTTACTTTTTGTTTACATGGTGTTGTAAACCACCAATCTGTTTTAGTTATTATATGTGGGTATAATTTATCTAAAAATGACATTCTAAAAGCATATTTTTTTATGTTAGTTCATAATTATAGATTTCTTCTATTGTTATTAATTTATCCCATATTTGTATATTTACACTTTTAGCTTTATAAATAATTAAACTTCCTTCATTATTAAATCTTTTGACTACTATTGGTGTTTTTAATTTATCCCATTTACTTTCTGGTAAACAGTTGTATCTACATAAGTTTGCTTCTGCTCCTGTTTCTATCATAGGTGTATAATACCTTTTACAATATCCTTCTACTATTATTTTTACAAGTACATACATTTTCATATCATGTTAAAGTTTTTTTTATGAATAATTTCTCTTTATTATATGCTATAGATAATTGTGTATGTTTTATATTGTATGGTTTTACTTGTTCTAACCATTTTATTCCTAATATTATATCTGTTTTTTACATTTTTTCTTTTATTTCAAATTCTATTTTTATTTTTCTAACTCCTATTATTATTTTTTTTTTCCGCCATATCCTTAATGTTTATTAGACTCCTTGGTAGATCTGGGCATATATTATTATTAGATTTTATTTCTTCACTTTTTACTAGATATGTTGCTATATAATTTTCTTCTTGTCCTGTGTTTAAGAATATTAAATATTCTTTTTCATTTATTGTTCCCATTATGTAATATTGATTTAAATTAACTGTTGAAGTTGTTTCATAACTTGTTCTTTTTTATGAGCTTGATGATTCTGCTTTTTCTTGAGTTATTCTTTTTTATATACTTATTCTATCATTTATTATTTCTAAATCTTCATCTATGTCTATATTTTTGTAACTATAATCATTATTATCAATTATTTTTACGAATTGTTCAAAAGGACTTTCTATTTGTATTTTATTAATTTTATTTTTTTTCTGTTATTTTATGTTTTGTTGTAAATACATATAGATTTTTACATCTTGCTGTAAATATTTTACTTCTGGGGTTAGTTCTATTCCTGATATTTTTCAATATAATATTAATGATTTATCTATATTTTTATCTGTTATTGCTACTGAATAATTCACACTTATTATAAATTTAAATTTTTGGTATAATAAATTTCCTTTTATAGCAGTTATTATACTCTTTTCTATAGGTTTTATAATTCTATCATCTGCTAAATATAATTTTATTGGTGTATCTATTCCTTCTCTAAAACATGCTTTTATCAATATCTCTGTTTCTCCAAGGTGTACATATTTTATTGGGTCTTTACTTTTTATATCGTTTATTTCTTTATTAATTACTCTTTTTGTTACTAGTGGTATACTAGCTCTTTCTTTTGCATATCTACAGTCTATTACATGTTCTTATTCGCTTACTACGTAGTATTCTTAATTTTTCTACTAAATATATTTTTTTTGTTGGTATTTTAAATATTTTTTCTACACTTAGGTCTAACTCTTTTCCTTTTATTTCGTCCAATATATTACTGTCAAATATTATTTTTTGATCTGTTCCTTCTTCATTTAAATTTTCTTCCTTTGTTATTATTTTTATATCTTCTTCAGTTATTTGGTTCATTTTTATATCTTCTTCAGTCATTTGATTCATCTAATTCACTATCTATTTCATTATCTGTTTCATTCTCCGAAATTTCATATATACTATCTTCACTTTCTAATTCATAATCTATATAATCTATCTGCATATATTTTGTATTTTCTATTTTTATTTCTGATATTTGTTTCTTTTTTGTTTTTTTTGGTAATTTACAATCTCTAGCTAAATGTCCTAGTTTTCCACAATTATAACAAATACATTCTTTTATAGATTTCTTTTTTCTATACGGTCTTTTATGTTTATAATTTTTTACATAATATCTTTTTCTTGGTTTCTTATATTTATATTTTGATTTTTCATATTTCTTATATTTCTTATGTCTTTTTCTTTTCTTATAATATCTTTCCTCACATCCAAATTGAGGTGTTATTTTATCCTTGCAACATGCTAAATTTCTTATTAATGTTTTTTCTATTTTTATTTCTTCTCTATATTTTTGCTTCTTCTCTATATTTTTCACATAGATTTCTATACCATCGTTGTAAAAATTATATTCTTGCTCCTAGGGTATCTACTGTTTTTGCTTCATCCCAACTCTTTATTATTTTTGAACTAAATGGTTCAGGTAATTTATTAAAATATAATTCTCTTATTTCTTTACTTTCTTCTATATTATAGGTTCCTTTATAATTATATTCTTTAAATGCCCACGTATACTCATCTATATAACACATATTACATATTTCTAGTTTTAACATTAAATTTCTATTCGTATCTTTTTCTTTATTTTGTTCTTCTTCTTCTTCTTGTTGTTCTTCTTCTTCTTCTTCTGTTGTTATACTGCTAAATTCCTCTCTTATAATTATTTTATATTTTTTCAATATTTCTATTGATAATATTTTAGTAGTTGCTGATGTTCCTTCTGTTTTAGTATCAAATCTTAATACTTTTTTACTTGCTTCGGCTAGGTTTAAAAATCATAATTTTACTGTTCTTATTAATGTCTTTTCTATATATTCTGGTGTGTTTGTTGTATCTATTTTATTATCTGATAATTGTTTTGACATGTATCCTACCCATAGTTGTATTATTTTATTTGTATTGATTACACAATCTAAATCTAAAATGTTATAATTAATTATTTGTTTTGGTGTCCATTTATTATATTCATCCTTTGGATTATATCTTTTAAACTTAGTTTTATAATTATAGGTTGGTTTTCTTATTTCTAGTGTACTAGGTATTATATTTTTGTCTAGAGTATTTACTTCTGTATTTATTAGTTCTAGATTTTCTTTATTAATTACTTCTTGTTTTTCATTAATTTCTAGTTTTCCTATGTTTTCTAGAATTTCGGTAAATGTTTCACTATCTTTCGAGTCGTAATTATCTGTTTCTTTAGCATCTATTGTATTTATTTCTAATTCATTGGTTTCTAATTCTTTATTTTCTCCTTCTAATTTTTATTTAAATTGATTTATCTCAATTAATAATTTTTGTTCTTTATCTTTTTCTTCTTTTTCTTTCTGTCTTTTTTCATACAAATTTTTTAGCATTTGTAGTTCTTTTTCTAATTCAGCAATCCTACTCTTTTTGGTTTCTTCTATTTTTTCATATTTCTTCTGTGGTTTGTTGTTTTATTTTATCTATTTCCTTTTTTCTGTCTATCTCTTCATTTTCTCTTTTTATTCTTACCATAGCTGTCAACTTATCTTCTAATTTTAATTTTTTTCTAACATTAAATATAAATGTTCATCTATTTTCTTATATCTTCTTCCTAAATTAGAGAATACTATTCTTATTTTTAATCCTTTGTGATTTTCATATGTTTTTCGTCTATTATAAATTCTTCTTTGTTCATTTTATTTAAATATATATAGGTTATGTTGGTATATATATTCTAGACTATCTATTGTTAATTCTAAATTTGATATTTCTTCCTTTTGTGCATTTATTGAGTTTTTACTAACTCCGCCAATTATGTTATGATGTAGTCTTTCTATCCTTATTTTTAATTCTTTACATTTTTCAGATATTATTTGTTTTAATTCATTATATTTTTGTAATTTTTGTACGTTATTGATCTAAACAATATTTATAATATTTTGATGGATATCTAAATCTTATTTTATCATAATTAGTTGCTATATGTCTCATTCTTCTAGATTTTAAATGAATTATTAATTTTTCTTCAATATTAGATATTAAAGTAATTAGGTAGGCTAATCTATGGGGGTCTCCTTTTATTTTATTTAGACTTTTATATTTTGAATAATTACTAGTTAATGCTTCTTTAATTTTTCTAAAAGCTTCTCTATTTTTAAATGGTCTTCTCATAATTAGTCCATATACTTGTATGTATATAAATACAAATAACAAATTGTACATATTCATGACTAAGTTATTCAAATATAAATAATAAATTTATTTGAAATATATAGTATTATACAAATAAATATAAAGTATAAAAAATATATAAAATATAAAATGCAATGACAACAAAAAAAATGAGAAAAAATACAAAAAAGAAAAAAGAAAAATGACAAAACAAGAAGAAAAAGGGGGAAAAAGAAAATACAAAAAAAAAAGAATACAAAGAAAAAATAAATAAAAACGAAAAAGAAAAAATAGATGAAAAAAATAAAAAAGAAAAAAAAGTAAATTAAAGGAAAAAAGAAAAGAAAAAAAAAAGAGAAATAAAAGATAGATAAAGAGAGAAAATAAAGCAGAGAGACTATGTATTATATTTAATTGGTAAGAGATGCTATAAATTGTAATTAATTGAAACTTAGGCTAAATGAGATAATTAGAAGCTTATGTTTGCTAATCCATGTACATGTAGGTCTCAAGCAAATATAATTAATTCATATACTTGTTTGTATATAAAAACAAATGATAAGTTGTATACATTCATGACTAAACTATTCAAATACACATAATAAATTTATTTGAAATATATAGTATGATACAAATAAATATAAAGTATATAAAATATATAAAATATAAAATACAATGACAACAAAAAAGATGAGAAAAAATACAAAAAAAAAAATGACAAAAATGACGAAACAAGAATGAAAAAGGGGAAAAAGAAAATTAAAAAAATGCAAAGAAAATAGAAATAAAAACAAAAAAAGAAAAAAAAAATAGATGAAAAAGGCGAGAAAGAAAAAAGGAAAGAAAAAAAGAAAATATAAGAAACGAGTAAAACGTAAAAAGGAAAAAAAGAAAAATGAAAAAGAAAATAATTATATTAAAGAAAAAAGAAAAGATTAAAAAAAAAGAAAAAAAACTAAAATTTTAAGTATAGATGGGTGATCTCTATGTTTAAATGGATACCTATATTTTATTTATTTTATACATATTTGTATGACCTTTCAAAATGACTTGATCTTCATATTTATCTATTTAAAATATGAGTGATCAGTGATCCAACTCAATAAATATAGGTTAAATGGTCTCCTTTCACAAATATGGGCTGAAATTGCCACATCTCCTAATGACACTATCATCCAATATGATAAGATACAAACAGGAATGGTACAATTGAAGAAGAAAGTAGGTGGGGTTGCCAATGAAATTCAACAGCAAAGTTCTTTATTAAGAAAAAAGTTTAATTCCATGGCATCACTCTTGACAAGGTTGATAAGGAACCATGATCAAGTATAGGTTATTCTTTCTAGCACAAGAGGCTCCAATAGACTCAGTCAAGTCCAAATTGTTTGGACTAATTCGATTAGGAAGTTTCCAATCAAAGTGATACAACAATTGAGTTAGTGGAAAACAAATATTTGCTAAACCAAATGATATCCCGGGACACATCCTCCTTCCGCTACCAAAGGGAAGATATTCAAAATTATTATCAATAAAATCCATAGAGTTGTGCTCAAATCTTTCATGTTTAAAGCTTTCTGCATCATTCCAATATTTTGAATCTCTTCCAATAGCCCATGCATTGACCATAACTTTTGTTTTCCGAGGAATAGTGTAGCCGTTTATGTCTGTTTCTTCCCTACATTCTCTTGGGAGCAAAAGCGGAAATGGAGGATGGAGTCTGAAACTTTCTTTGATAACCAATTTTAGGTATTTAAATTCTTCGACATCATTTTCATCAAAAGATTCTTTTCCTCTAAAGGTGTTTCTTACCTCTGTTTGAGCTTTGGAGAGCATATTTGGGTTCCTCATCATTTCCACCATGATCCAATCAATTGTTGCTGATGAGGTTTCTGTTCCCGCAGAAAATATGTCCTTACATTCATGAACAAATTACAATATTAAAACATTCTCTCGTGCTATAATATTTGTTCAAACTTTTTGACTAATTTCTACTGAAATATTAAAACAATCTACTTGTATTAGACTTGTGCTGCTACCTTTGTTCTACCTGGAAGGAACTTTTTCCAACGCCAATTCTCTTTTATCATGGTGTATTCTATTATTTAAATTATTATAGAAATGCTAAGTTGGGGAGGCACAGAATAATAACAATTAGAATGAGGAGGAGAAGAAGTGGAAGGGTATATAACACTTACTAAAATAATAGCTTTGATGTTGTCATTGGTGATTGGAAATTGAAGGCCTCCTTCTTTCATTAGTCTTACCAGTGCGGCAACAAAACCTTCACCTTCTAATTCACCATTGTTCTTGTTCTCATTGATAATGTTTTCGAAAATGGCATCTAATTCATGGTGTACATCCATAATTCTACCCTTCATTCCACATAAAACATGAAGTAATTTCAATGATGGAAATATATCAGTCACATCAAACCCTTCCATTAAGCGTGACAATTTTTTGACCAGTAGAATAAGTTCGTCTTGCTCTTTGAATACTTTCCCAAATTCTGACCTGTCATAGAAGAAGTGAATTGAAAAATCTTTTTTGTTACATTAACAAGCTCACCGAAGATGATCGAATAGATTAAAATTCATCCTGTCTAATAGATGTGAATGACTTGACATTTTTGACACTAAGCAATTTCAAGATACAAATTTTTCGCATTTGTCTCCAATAATAGCCATAGGGGGAAAAGGCAATATCACTCCCATTATAACAAACAATCTTGGCAGCTACAAGCACGGGCCTAGATGCAAAAGCGATGTCATGAGTTTTTAGTACTTGTTTGGCCATGTCAGGAGAAGTAACAACAACTAGAGAAACTTCACCTAGTTGAAGATGTATAATTGGACCATATTTTTTGGCTAAATCTCTAAGAACACGATGTGTAAGTCCACCAAGAAAATGAAAATTGCTTCCAAGTAAAGGTAATTTCCATGGACCCGGAGGTAATCTTTTGGTTTTGCTATTGGAATTCTTCCATTTTATTAACAAAATGAAGAAAGACACAAAAAGGAAAATTGAAAAGAAGTTGAAGAACTGCATATTTTGGGAGGGATATTTGGCTTGATAGGATCTGCAAATTAGTGTTGTAGCATATGTCTTCTATAGGCCTTTTGATTTGGCAAGAAATGAGAAAAATGACCTCTTATGCTTATGTTTGAGAATAAGTTCAAAATAGCGTTTAGAATATGCTTTGAATAGTTTTGTTCCGTTAAATTTATCAAGTCCTAGTTAAATATTTAACAAACTCTTTTCGTTAGATTTGATCTGAACTGAAAATAAATAAATAATGCAAACTCACATTTGAAGGTATTTGTTTTCAGTTTCAACTATTTTTGATCTCTTTCTAGAGTTGGTGTAGCTTTTCCATTGCTACTGCTGCTATATTTTGGTATATTTTTTAGTGTCCTGTATAACTTTCTGTGCTATAATTTCTAGGATTTGATGAAATTTTTTTAGTTCTTTTTTATTAAATCTTTCACACTTCTGTCAAATCTAACAAACATATTTCGTTAAATATTTGATGGATATTAGAAGTGTTCAAAGCATTACTTAACTATTTTAAATCTACCATCAAATATTAGGAACTTTTGTCAATTTCCCAGTTTATATGAGAGATGCAATTTTTCCAATAACTTTTGCATTTCAACTCTTATGAATACGTAGTTTATTGACTGAAAAGGACAATGATTAAATTTTTGCCTTAAATTTTCACTCTTTACGAATACGTAGTTTACTTAACAGAAAGGACAATGATTATATTTTAATCGATTAATTATTGTGTTCCATGTTACTTATGGATATGTAATAGCTGTCCCACCAATAATGTGGGAACAAATTATATTTCGATGATGGCATAAGATCCTCATTGGAATATGAAAATTTTGTTAGCGTATGATAAGCGTGTTTAGTACCAAATGACATGAAATAATTTAAATTTAAAGACCAACATCAGTGGTGGCGCAGCGGAAAGGAGCTGCCCCAACCTACCCAGGGGTCGAGGGGTAGGGACAAACACTCTGTTGGGAGTTCCCCCCCCCCCCCCCCCAAATGGGCTCGATACAGGGCGAATTCGAATATAGTCGGACTCCTAAAAAGCGAATATCGGACATCGGGTGATTTAAACCAAAAAAAAATAATAATTTAAATTTAAAGGCTGATATTACTTTTAAGTTAATTTTTTCCATCTATCTATATCTGTATAATCTATATCTATAATCTACATCTAGCTGCATCTACAATATATTAAAAGTATGAAGTATATTGTTTGAACTTTTTGCTCTTCATTAAAAGTCTTTGATTTAGATAAAAAGTTCCGAAATAAACGAATTTGTGCTGTGCGTGGAAAGGAAATTCTCTATTGACTAAAACTTTACGGAAACTTTTGGTAACATAGTTTCAATTTAAATAGGAGTCAACTGCATATTATAATTTATAAATTATTGTATAAAATATCTCTTTTCAATTTGTGAAGTAACAAAAACTTTATACCAATATCCTAACGTAATAGGAGTAATATATATTACAACACAATTTTTAAAAAATAAAATCGTCCTTTTCTCTTTTTTGTTTTTGGAAAATTTTCCTTATAAATCAAAAGGTCAATTTTCTTCCAAAACTACCGTACGTAGGGAGATCAAAACAAGTTTAGGTATGTATTCTTGATAGACAATTGCTAATTGAGAATTTTTTAATATAAAATCTTGATGTATCTTATGATTAAAAAGACAAATATGTTAGTGATTTGAGGTAAGCTTTCTAAAATTTTAGTATGTCTTTTTAATTTTATAATCTTAACAATATCTAGGAAAGAGATAAATTTGTAATTTGAGGTAGTTTTTAAAAATTTTAGTATGTTATTGAAATTTAAAATAAAAAAATTATGATGTATTCTTGATAGATAATTGTTAATCAAAAAGTTGAGGTAAGTTTTCTATGATTTTAGTATGCTTTTGAAGTTTATAATAAATAAATTATCACGTATACAAAAATAGTTTTGAGAAAAATACATTTAAAAGCACTTTAAAAACTTAGTCAAATACTGATAGTTAGTAAAATACTAGTAGTCGCTCTGTCACTAAATTTATTAATCAAACACAAATTGTTTCTCGCCGAAAGATACACATCGAAGTGATTTTATAAAATTGAACTCATTAAAGCAAATTACACACGTGAAATGCGTATACTAAGACTAGTATATATATAACCGAATAATCTAACTCAAATCTATACAATTAAACTGATAAATATATATAATATTTAGTTTGTTTTGATTTGATTTAATTTTTAATGATTTAAAAATCAATTATATTAATTTAATTTGGATTTTGATCAAAAACCAAACCGTGAAAACACTATCTCTCTACACTACTATTATGATCAAACAAGCTCCACTCTATGAGAAAAATAGGATTTTGAATAAGCTCAAAAAATAAAAAAATAAAAAAGGCTAGCACAAAAAATTGAGATTCGCTGGTCAATATTCATATTTCATCCTATAAAAATTTTAACTTATAATTGATAAAAAAATCTTCTTTTAAAACAACTTTAAATTTTCAAATTTCACTCTCTTCTTAAGATCTTATTTAATAGCTTTTTCCTAATATCTCAAATCTTCTTCCAATACTCTCTTTAAATTTATATAATCAAAACCGACATTCTATTAAACTATATTATTAATATGTATAGATGAAATAATATGTATACATATCAGTAGTATACATTCTGATTTACAGTATAGGTGGAATAATATGTCGTAACGGATATCAATGTGTGCAACAACTATTTATTTGTCATATTAGGTTAGTGTATAGATAATGTATATGATTATGTACATTACATAGGTTGAGCTGAAATTGGTATACATTATCATATTTAATCAACGGATATGGATATTAATGAATAACATGAACATAAGAAACTAAGATGCATCCACATTCAGTTTCAACATTCATTCTGGGAATCATAGCATACATATCAAAAGCACGTCATGTGATATATGCAGTGTTTTTTTTTTTTTTTTTTTTTAAAGTCAGGATTCTATTTCTTCAACTTGACATATACATGTAATTCCATATCATTATGTACCAACATTGACGAAAACCTATTGCCGCTTGGCTATCACAGTGTATACATACTAGTGCCACTGGTTTCGACCAATAAGGAATATCTTTCGAGAAATTTCGGAGCCATTCTGCTTCTTCACCGGCTTTATCTAATGCGATAAATTCAAATTCCATTGTAGAGCGAGCAATACAAGTCTGTTTGGATGATTTCGAAGAGACCGCTCCTCCACTGATAGTAAATACATATTGACTTGTGGATTTTACTTCGTTCGATCCGGTGATCCAATTTGCATCACTATATCCTTCAAGTACCGCAGGATTTTTATTATAATGCAAGGCATTATTTTGAGTGTACTTAAGATACCCCAAAACTCTTTTCATTGCCATTCAGTGAGTTTTGTTGGTATTACTCGTATATCGACTCAATTTACTGATAGCGCATGCTATCTCTGGTCGTGTACAGTTCATTATATACATTAAACATCCCAATACTCTTGAGTACTCTAATTGCGAGTCACTTTCACCTTCATTCTTTCGAAGTGCAAAGCTCGCATCCAATGGAGTCTTGGCAATACCGAATTCCATATACTTGAACTTGTCAAGTACCTTTTCGATATAATGAGACAGTGACAATGCCAACCCTTGTGGAGTTTGATGGATTCTTATACCTAAGATTACATCTGCAACTCCAAGGTCTTTCATATCAAACTTGCTCTCGAGTATTCCTTTTGTTGTATTTATGTCAGAAATGTCTCTACTGATGATCAACATATCATCCATATATAAACATACAATGACTTGGTGATTCAGAGTGTCTTTAATATAAACACATTTATCACATTCATTTATTTTGAATCCGTTTGCCTACATGGTTTGGTCAAACTTCGCATGCCATTGTTTAGGTGCTTGCTTTAGTCCATACAATGACTTAATAAGTCTACACACCTTATTCTTCTTTTCTGGAACCACAAAACCCTTAAGCTGTTCCATGTATATTTCTTCCTCCAATTCTCCATTTAGGAAAGCAATTTTCACATCCATTTGATGGATCTCAAGGCCATATACCGCAGCCAAGGAAATTAACATTCGAATCGATGTTATCCTTGTTACTGGCAAGTATGTATTAAAGTAATCAAGACCTTCTTTCTGTTTGAAGCCTTTTACTACAAGTCTTGCCTTGTATTTGTCAATAGTACCATCCGCTTTCATCTTCCTTTTGAAGATCTATTTGGAACCTAAAGGTTTATTTCCAGGAGGAAGGTCAACCAATCCCCATGTATGGTTGCGTAAGATTGAATCTATCTCACTATTGACTGCCTCTTTTCAAAAGGATAAATCCAAAGATGCCATCGCTTTCTTAAATGTTTGAGGCTCATTTTCCAAAAGAAATGTCACAAAATCTAATCCAAATGAATTAGACGTTCTTTGACGTGTACTACGTCTTGGATTTTCTTCATTATGTTCATTCTCAATTGGTTCATCACGAGGTCATTTAGATCTCCCACTAGACTGTTCATGTCTAATTTTATATGGGTAAATGTTTTCAAAGAATTCAGCATTGTCTGACTTAATTACCATATTTTCATTAATATCCGGATGTTTGGATTTATGAACCAAAAATCAACATGCTTTACTACTTTTAGCATATCTTATGAACACATAGTCCACCTTCTTAGGTCCTATCTTAACCCTTTTAGGCATAGGAATTTGGACCTTTGCAAGACACCCCAACACTTTGAAATATTTCAAGTTGGGTTTTCTTCCTTTTCATTTTTCATAAGGAATTGATTGTGTCTTACTATGGGGAACTCTGTTGAGTATACGATTGGCTGTAAGGATAGCCTCACCCCATAAGTTTTGCGGTAAACCAAAACTTATAAGCAAGGCATTCATCATTTCCTTCAAAGTTTGATTCTTTCATTCCGCAATTCCATTAGATTGAGGTGAATACAGGACTGTAGTTTGATAGATGATTCCATTCTCTACACATATTTCGGCGAAGAGAGATTTATATTCTCCGCCCCTATCACTTTTTATTATTTTTATCTTTTTATCTAACTAATTTTCAACTTCATTTTATATTGCCTAAACGCATCTATTGCTTCATCCTTACTATTTAGCAAATAGACATAACAATATCTAGTGCAATCATCAATAAAAGTTATGAAATACTTTTTCCCACCACGTGATGGTGTTGACTTCATATCACAAATGTCAATGTATACTAAGTCTAAAGGATTGGAATTCCTTTCCACCGACTTATAAGGATGCTTTATATACTTTGATTCTACACACGTTTGACACTTTGATTTATTGCACTCAAAGTTTGGCAAAACTTCTAAGTTAATCAGTTTTCATAACGTTTTATAATTAACATGATCTAAACGTTCATGCCATAAATCATAAGACTCAAGTAAATAAGAAGAATTTGAATTTTTATTTATTTCAACAGTCATTACATTCATCTTATAAAGGCCTTCCGTCAGATAGCCTTTTCTTACATACATTTCTCCTTTGCTAATTACAATTTTTCTAGAAACGGTTACACATTTGAATCCGTTCTTTTCTAGAAGTCAAACAAAAATTAAATTCCTACGTAACTCTGGAACAAACAAGACATTTTTAAGTGTCAAGACCTTTCCTGAAGTTATTTTCAAGCATATTTTTCCTGTTCCTTCTACCAATAGTAGCGGAGTTAGCCATGTAGATCAGTTTTTCTACTTGAGCTGGAGCGAATGACGAAAACAACTCTTTGTTGGCACATACATGATGGGTGGCACCAAAATCCATCCACCATTCGTGAGGATTTCCCACCAAGTTGCATTTTGAGAACATAGCACACAAATCATCACATTCTTTGTTGGATTCAATTAAATTTGCTTGATCCTTTTTGTTGCCTTTCTTCGGGGCACGACAATCCATGGACTTGTGGCCAATCTTGCCACAATTGAAGCATTTTCCCTTGAATTTTTTCTTGGGTTGATTACATCCTTGTTCAACTTTCTTTTCTCTCTTAGAATTGTTTTGGTCATCTTCTACAATATGTGCTCCATTAATTGTAGAATTCCCTTTTGATCTTCTCTCGACAGCTTTATTGTCCTCTTCAATACGCAGTCGGATAATAAGATCTTCGACATTCATCTCCTTGCGCTTCTGCTTCACATAATTTTTGAAGTCTTTCCACAAAGGTGGTAGATTCTCAACTGTTGTTGCTACTTGAAATGCATCATTCACAATCAAACCTACAAAACAGTTTTTGTGAGTATTAAAAACTTTTTAAATTTATTCAACTAAGGTATTTTTCAAAGATATACCTTCTACTAGGAGATCGTGTATGATGACTTGCAACTCCTGCACTTGAGAGACAACCGATTTGCTATCTATCATTTTAAATTCCAGGAACCGTGCAACAAGGAATTTCTTAATTTTCGCATTCTTTATTTTATATTTTCATTCAAATGCCCCCACAATTTCTTCGATGTCTTAGTTCCACTGTAGATATTATAGAGGTCGTCTTGGAGACCACTCAGAATATAATTCCTGCAAAAGAAGTCTGAATGTTTCCAAGCTTCTACAATTACAAAATACTGTTTGTCTGAGGTTCCCTCGGGTACCTCAGGAGCGTCTTCGCTAGTGAACCGTTGCAGACACAAAGTGGTGAGGTAAAAGAATATCTTTTTCTGCCATCATTTAAAGTCAATGCCCACAAATTTTCCAGGCTTCTCCGCCAGTGCCATTGTAGGCGGAGCATTTATGCGACTTGATGTGGCAATATTAGTTGCCCCCACAGACTTTGCCGCATCTTGCATTTGAGTTTCGCTTGTCATTTTCCCTGTCACCACAAGACAGAAAATTTAGTATTTTTAGAATACTACTTATAAAGTTAAATAACTTTTAAACTTTTCGTCTTGTTTCTAGTTAACGATGAAGTTTTTATAACTTCAAATCGTCAACCGAGCGAACTTTAACTTGTGATGAAGATTTTATGTCTTCTAATCACTAGTTAAGTTCAGGCGGAGTAGAAAGTTAAAACTTTAATTTCCAAAAACAAGCTATATAGATTCTGAAAGTTGTTTCCTTAAGATTGTTATTTCTTTCTACCGGTATGCAGAATCTGTATATGCAGAATAATAACTTTAACTAGAGTTAAGTATAAACAAGAACATAATGAAGTATATCAAATACCCTCAACACACGATCAAAATGACCTTTCCAAGAGGTGTATTTTATTTTTTCTAGAAAATAGATGAAACAGAAATGAATAAGGCCAAGTCGTCCGAATTCATGAAGTTTTCTTAAGGAAACAATTCCCCTCACTATACCCGACATTATGGAATTTTTCCTCCCAGGATAAAATGGCCTTCAATCCAAATATAGCGGTACCTCAAATATTTAGACTCGTTGAACGCACTCAATAGTTTGAATGATCACACAGATTTTTGAAGACAAGAAGAATATTTTTTTTATTCTAAAATTTCATATCAAAACCTGTGGTTGAAAGCAGGTTTATATAGCCATAACATGCCTCTTCTGAAAAGAGGCAATGGTTCACTCCAAAGGTTGTACCTTTGCTGTAAGTTCATGTCTGTTCATCAAAGATTGCATCTTTTCTTGAACAGTCATCTCATTTCATGAATCAGTGTGTCACTTCATTGAAGGATTACATCCTTTTGAAGCATCATTTCGAACCATTGTAACCTTCTGTAGCCTCAGTTCAGAACAATGTATCATTTCTGAAGCACCAGTATGAAAACAATGCATCAGTTCACTTGAAACAGTGTAACTGTTACTGCACGTATATATAAATAGAGGTCCAAAACACTACAGAAAAATTTTACTGCATTTTTCCTTGGCATTCTTCGGAATTCAAATAAAGTTTGTTCAAAAAGATAGATCTCATCGATCGATCATTTGAAAAATCCAAATCCAAATCCGAAGCTGAGCCGACCGACGACGATGACGACGGCGTGAGGCATCTATTATTTCTTGCCTCACTTGCCATGTAGAGTAAGTGTTCTTGATTATAAACACTTTCAAGTTCTCTTCTTCCACCAATGTGGGAGAAAGAGTAAACTTTCTAATTTGGGAGTACACTTTTCATTTTAATGTCTCCTTCCCCTCCACCATTTTATTCTCCATTTTTCCATTCACACTTTTTCATATACTATGAACCCAACAAAATAATGATATTGCTCGATCGTTTCTAATATTTCTTTCAAATACCCAAGGATGAAAGGTGAACTTTTGAGTTTTTCTGGAATTAAATGAACAAGTACAAATCTAAAGAAAGATTCATATGAGATTCTGAGAATGTTCAAGTTTTAAGCATATGCTTTGAGGCAATGAAAGGATACTAAACCAAAATTTACTCATGAATAGGGTAATAATAGAAAGATACTTTATGTTGAAATGTAACCGTTATGCACCAGACTAGGGAGCAGGTCCTCGAACAATTTTGCAATAAATAACAATGAACAAGAAAGAATGAAATATGAAATTAGATGACACAAAATATTTACGTGGAAATCTCCTTGCTTAAGGGAGTAAAACCACGACCTACGTCATAGGATTTCTCAACTTACTTCACTATCTTCAAGCAACGTTGAATACAACTTTCGTAATTGTAAGGATTAAACTCTTAATCCTTAAACATCTATCAACAACTCTATTACAAGACACAATTTGCAATAACTCTATTTATACCAGTTGAAAACTCTAACTCTAGTAGACTCAATACACAAACTAACTTTAGTCTTAAATGTCAACTAACTCTAGCTAACATTGTCATCATGTATGAAAAGGACGGTACAAGAACACCTACAACAACTGTACTAGAAAGTGTAGGTTTATACTCAATTACAACAAGAGCTCATGACTAAATAAGTTTGATCGAGCAAGTCCTTATTGCTGTTGAGGATATGTTGTGTTTTTTCTTAAAAGAAATTGCCCTTTAATCCAATGCAAAAACTAGGTATTCTTTTGACCATCCATTTTGCATATATGTAACACCCTACATTTTCGGGCTAAAGTTTGAACCCGTCCTTCGTACATGTGTAGACCCGAACCTAATAATTTTTATATAATTATAAGTGGGATGATCAATTATTTAGTGTGGTAACATCTTTGGATATCAGTTGAAGTCAAGAAAATCTCCTAGCTCAAAATTGTGTTGAGAACTTTCCTACCTATTGTGTTTTAGTGTACGTTTTTACTTGAGTCAATTTTCAACAATCATTACACCTAGAATATAATGAGTTAGATGGTATACTCTATACCAAATTAAATTCTTTTAAGCCTTCTTCCCAATGCAACTGAATGCTTATCAATCTATGTTCAGAGTAAAACATTATGGGCAATTTAGTAAGATGCTATCCAGGTTGTGTGATGGGCCGCACGAGGCAAAACTTCTATTGCATGTTTGGCCGTACGATGAGACCCCACCTTACCTGACATAAAACATGTTTTTCCTACATTAAATCCAGGGAAAAATATTCCTTTCATCCATATAACTCCCTTAATTCATTTTTAATTCCTAAATTCGTCCCAAAGTAAGATAATCACTCTCTAATCCCTAATTCATCTTCTCTCCCAAAAACCCCAAGCTTTCAATCTAAAGTATCAATAAAGGTCAAAAGATTATGGGTTCTTCTCAATGTTTTCTCACCAATTTTGTCATCAAGGGTATGGACAATAAATTTAAGTCTTCATATCGATTTCACGCTAGGGTTTGAGCTTCAAAGTTAAGGATTCAATCTTTTCCCAAATTTCTTTCGTCAAAAAGGCATATTGAGCACTCCCTATCTTAATGATTATTATATTGTGTAGATTTACTTGTTATTTACGTATTTTCAAATAACTGGTTTGATCTAGGGTTGAGAGAATTTAGTTGTGAAAGCTTTAAATTGGTTTTCTTTTGTCTTAATGGATTTTTATGTACGATTGGTGATATTATGGTTTAATAATAATTACGGGTTTGCACATTAAAATTATGAACTTCAATACACTTCATGTTTTGGTGGTTTTGAACTAAATGATTGAAAGGATGCATTTCATTATATAAATTTTGAAGTATTGAATATTATGAATGATTGAAGTTATGACTTTCAACTCCTTTGAAAAAGCTTTGCATTAAGAAGATGAACAGAGATGGTACCCATCTTTTTGAAATATAAAAAATGTTGAATTCCATGGCTTGCTTTGATATTGTTATGCAGTATAACAATGAATATGGTATGGTTTTTAAAGACGGGGTTAAGGAGACAGTAATATTTTATGATAATATTTCTTGGCATGATATGAATGGCTTGCAAGTCATGTTATGATGATACCAATATGAATATTCCTAATGAATGACTCCATGATTATTGTTTTATGAAAAATATTTTAATTGGGCTCTATAGCGGATTACATAGCTTCACTATGTTGGCGTAAGTCCTTATGACCAATGCTCGAAAACTATGTTTGCTAACATAGGGATGTCGTACCTTAACTGGACGAACAGATAGTATCCTTAAAATGAGGATACTCTTTAACAAGAAGATAGTCCTTAACATGAGGATAATATGTATGGTGGCTTAGTCTATTATTGACTCTTGCCTAATGCTCAGTACGTGCGACCAACATGTATCGGGGCCCTTCCGATTGGGGTGTTTTGGATCCATATAACCCATGGGTAAAGAGATGATGGTGAAAACTACATAGTTCAGGGCTAAGTTTTAATTGATCATATAACATGTCTTTTTTCCCTACCCCAAAATCCAATAACATTTATAATTGTTGAATATATGTTTTATGACTGATTTTGGTAAATTTCATATTTTATCCGTTTTCTTGGGTTGCATGCGAGTACTCGCCATTCTAATAGTCCCCGGATACTACATCATTTCATGATGTAGGTTTAGAGGCCTTTTCTTATGACCCTGTACAACTTAGGTTGTTCGTTATTACCTCTTGGACAGTTGGTGATAAGTGGTGAGCCCTCTATCATTCAAAAGGCAATTATTCATTTCTCTTATATTTTCAGTCTATTATTTTATGATTTTTATGGCATAGTCAAAGTCATGTCCCGACTTAGGAGTTATCCTTAAAGTTAGATGTTTCGTAGATGGTGTTGGGTTGTTGTTTTTTTTGTATTTTATTCTTATGAAATGGATATTGTTTTATTTCAAATATTGAACCTTTTATCTTATGGGTCATTTTCGCAACTTTATTTATGACTATGCTTATGATATAATGCTGGGGGTCATTTCAGGCCTTTATTAGTTTGGGATGTTCGTCACGATTAAGGCCACTGTTTGGATCGTGACAAGCGTAGTATCAAAGCACAGTTCAGGGTCTCAGATATGTATAAAGCCATGTCTAGTAGAGTCTTGCTTATAGGTGTATTTTGTACCACACTTATAATCAAGAGGCTACCGGATAAGAAAATATTTCTCATTCTTTCCTACTTTTGATCGTGTAATTGTGTTGTCCATATGAAAGTTACCCAAATTCCTTCCTTGCTCTAATTTTATTGGTTATGTCCCATTATAGAGGCGATACCAGTGTAAAGGCTTAGCTTCCTAATGATGTGTTCTGTTTTGAATAAGTCGTCAAAGGTTATGAAGCAACAAAAGGACTTGAAAGGAGTCCATTAGTGTGTCAAAGTCGAAGTGTATACTTCTATCTTCATCAATCTTGCTTTTCACCATCTGTTTCAGTTTTTTAAAATTAGAATTATTTGATGCCACAAAATGGAAATAAACGTTTTCTGGACAAGAAGTATGCTTGAGCACAGAACAAACTACTTCTATTAAACCTCTAAAATTTTGAGAATCAAGAGTCATAGCTACATGTATCAAATTTGGGTCACAAATCAAATAATGTGACCCTGGGCATTCTTGTCTATTAAGATACTTTGGAGATTTAGCATATCTTAAACTCCCATCGATCTTTGTATTATCGGGTTTTTCAAGAAAACTTTTGATAGAACTTGTCGAAACTAGAAGTAGAGAAATTGATACAAATAGTAAAAAGATGTAATTTTTAGAAAGAACCATAATGTTGAATTACCAAGTTCAATCAAATCAAAGGGAAAAAGAAGAAAAGAAAAGATAGTTTGTTAAAGTAAATGCGTTAAAGTCTTGTGAGAGGTTGATATATATAAAGAAGTTAATATTTTGGACGAGTATTTGCCTTATTGGTCGCATCGAATTGTTGGGACTTGAAAAGTTTTAGGAAAACATAAACGCGTTGGGAGAATATTTATATTTATTATAAGTATGATAAAGATTTTTTCTCTATAAAAGTGAAGGATATAAAAGTGTTAATGAATCTCAAAATATAATTTTTTATATATAGATTTTGATTAATTCCAAATTTTCCTAATATATAAGGACAATATTGCAGACGTCTCACTTAAGGAAAAAAAGATATGTATCTGAATATTGGGATAGTATTTCCACCTGAGAGGTAGTATAAATAGGATTTATGACCTATACGTAATAAGATGATCCCAAAATAAGCGATATAAAGTCGTAAGTTTAGAAGTCGAAGTGAGAGTAACTTCTCAGTGGAAACAGGTAGTTGTATTTACGTGAACTTTAAGTGAGTGTTGGGGGTGCTATGTCCTTATGGTATTATTTAAGCTGTACCAAGATTAGTAAACTTATGATAGTCAGTAGAAACAGAGTGGTTAGTTAAATTATGTGCGTCTTTAGTTGAGATAGGAAAAGAGTTTATGTTGACTAGCTATTGTAGTAGTAAAATTAAATCATAGGTTGTGAATGGAAGGATAGATTGGCTAATAATTTATAAATTTAACATTCATGTGGGGAAAATCTTGGGGGGGGGGGGGGGGCTCATTGATGTTTATAGAATTTTGAAGGTAGTTGGGATGTATGCATAGGTAAGTGGATGTGATGTGAGGGAGGTGAATGTTCTATAAACCATAATGAGTTATATTATAAGATTAAGATCGACTATCCTTACTATGTGGTTTTACTACACAGAGGGTCCTTTGATTTTTATCTAGTAGTTGTAAGCCGTTTAGTAGGTGAGAAGATATGTAGTAAATTTCAAGGTGTAGTAGTAATGTTGTGGAGAAGATGTGCTCGTAGGCTATAGTTAATTGAAATAAGGAATTTAGGTTAATTTCTCTATTTAATGGACTAGTATATTACGCAGCTTATTTATCGATAGTACATGATTAGTGCTACACATTCATTTTGAACATTAGATGTTGATTGTGGTGATAAAATTGGTAACTCGGGTATGGTGAGGCATGATTTTTTGGAGTGCATTTGTAGGCTTGATATAATATGTAAAAGAGCCTACGTTGATAACATATGAAAAGTTTGAGTAGATACTTGTGATATATATATATATGAGTAATAGTGTTAGAACAATGAATTTGTAACACCCCTAATGTTTGGGAAGACTAAATCGAGCTTAAAATGAGTTTACATAGTCCCTAGATCAAGAATAGAATGCCCTGGGCTAAGTTCTAATGCATTGGGGAAGGTATGGGCATGGAAAATAGGTAGGGCACCGCGAGGGGGGCTAATTCGAGATGGACCTACACCACAATGGGGCCCACCAGGTCTTACTACCTCGCCTCTACATCGGGTATCACACCGTAAAATGGGAGCCTTTCAATGGGCACTGTATCGCGATGCTAGGCCTTTGCATTGGGATACTTGTCACAACCCTTCCCCTTCATCGATAGGTCAATGTTCTTAAGGGTACTTGGGACTTTTCATGCCCTATAAACCATCCCACTTTTACTTAACCTATTTTTGATCCTCAAAATATCTGTAATCACTTGAAATGGGTTATTCTTCTCTTTAAAACTGAACTTGAGAGCTTTTAAGCTTGGGATTAAAGTTTGAAGACTAGAGAAAGTTAAGAGTAATGCCTCTGGAAGGAATTTCATTTGAAGAAGTTAGAAATTTTCCTATAATATTTTATTAGGGCGAGTCTAGTATTCATATGTCTAGTGGTACCCCCATGGTGCTAAGTGTAATGCTTTTAAATTTAATGAGAGGATAGGTTTACAAGTTTAGGATAGTAACCTTTGAGTTAAGGGGGAGATGGTAAACTAAGGTTGATCTTGAATTTTCTCATGGTGATGAGTTTCAGGGAAGAGTCATGATAAATCTATTCTTATTCTAGCAAACTCCTCCTACTTCATTTTAAGAGAAAATTCTACCAATATCTTATGTATTCAAATTGTGCGTATGCCTTAGGTTTGAGTTCTCTATGCAACCTATGTCTATGCTTAGACCCTCTATTTTTGATCTAGGTGTTTGATATATGAAGTCTGTTATGCTAATTAGGTTATATCTTACCTCATAGACCCCACCTTGAGTAGTACAACGAATATAAGTTATAATTAAATAATGTCGCTTCCCTTTCCCATTTCTTGTACTCTAGTCCCTCAATGACCTTCCTTATGTTAGGATGATTGTGGTTATGGAAGCATGGTAATGTTTTAGATAAGAGAGTAGATGTTCTTTATTATGAAAATTTTGGGTGTGACAACTTGAGCTAAGGTTATAGAGGAAGAGAGGGAAGTGATATGAACTTTGGTTATGTTAAATACCTAGAAAGAGAATATGCAGAGAAAATCTTTGTGAAATTGATTAAGGTAGCTAGTTCTTGATGGGAAGATCCATAAAGTGGGTGAGGTAAGGATAGACTTGAATGTTGTGATTGATAGATACCAAAACTATTGTGATATGTGGCTAGTACTCCTTGATTTAGACATGATGTTGTTTGATTATAGTGATAAGATGGAGTAGTATTCCTGAAGGCATGTAGAATATAGGGTCCCATATCTTAAGCTAGCATCTTTTCACTCTGGGTTAGGCTTTAACATGGATGAAATATGAAATTAGACATAGGATTTTGTCATTATGTGTTTTACAGGGGAATTATAAGATTGAAATGGTGAAGTGTGGTATTCGTAGCTGAATTTATGGTGGAGAATGCTTCTATTTTTATGTCCCATGAATATCTTATGTCATGTGTTTTATCAATCTTAATCAAGCTAATGATTTCCAGAAATTCATACCTTACATTGAAATGATCATGTTCCTTAAACTCATCCCCAAGATCATATCCATGTCGAATCTCGTTATCTCATTCTTCCTGTTAATATGATGTACTTGGTGATTTCACGAAGCTCTTTTTCTTTATGCTTATGTATGTTTTGTTGAGGGAGAATTCTTAATGTGAGATTACATCCTTTATTCTTCTAGAGCTTCAAAAAGTTCCTATCCATTATCCGAGGATGAATGATTCCAAGGGATAGATAATGTAAAACCCCACATATTTGGTCTAGAATTTGAACCCATCCTTTGTACATGTATAGACCCGACCACAATAATTTCTATCCAACTATAAGTGTTATGATCAATTATCTAGTGTGGGAACATTTTTTGATATCAATTGAAGTTACAAAAATCTCCTAGCTCAAAGTTGTGTTGAGAACTTTCCTACCTATTGAGTTTTACTATATTTTTTACCTGGGTAAACTTCCAATGACCATTATACCTAAAATATAAAAAATTAGGTGGTCTACTATGTACCAAAGTAAATCCCTTTTAGTCTTATATCTAACGCAACTGACCGTTCGTCAATTTGAGTTCAGAATAAAATGTTGTGGGCGTTTTAGTGATACATTGTCGAGGGTTCACGATGGTCCATACGACGCAAAGCTTCTACCTCACATTTGGCCAATGGAGCACCCCTACCTTACTTGACATAGAAATATGTATTTTCCACATTAAATCAATGGAAAAATAGTCCTTTCACCTCATATAACTCCCCCAATCCGTTTTTAATCCCTAAATTCATCCCTAAGTAAGATAATCACTCTCTAATCCTTAATTCATCTTGTCTCCCATAAATCCCAAGCTCCTAATCTAAAGTCTCAAGAAAGGTCAAAGATTATGGATTCTTCTCAATTTTTTCTCACCAATTTCATCATCAAAGGTATGGACAATTAATTCAAGTCTTCATATCGATTTCAAGTTAGGATTCGAGCTTCAAAGTTAAGGATTCAAGATTTTCCCAAATCCTTCTATCAAAAAGGGATATTGAAAAATCCCTATCTTAATAATTATTATATTATGTTGATTTACTTGTTATATATGTATTGTTGAATATCTGGTTTGAACTAGGGTTGAGGGAATTTAGTTGTGAAAACTTTAAATTGGTTTTCTTTTCTCTTGAAGGATTTTTATGTATGATTGGTGATATTATGGTTTAACAACAATTACGAGTTTGCATAATAAAGTTATGAAATGAGTCTGATTTTTAATGATGGTGTTAAGGAGCCGTTAATATTTTATGATAATGTTTCTTGGTATGGTATAAATGGCTTGAAAGTCTTGGTATGACGATACCAATATGAATATTCCTAATAAATGACTCCATGATTAATGTGATGTTAATTTATTTTAATTGGGCTCTAAATGGGATTACATAAGCTTCACCGTGAAGGAATAAGTCCTTGTGGCCAATGCCAAAACCTATGTTCGGCATAGGGATGTCGTACCTTAACTGGACGACCAGTTAGTATTCTCAAAATGAGATGAGGAAAATATTTATGATGGCTCAGTCTATTGTTGACTCTTGCCTAACCTTCCAGTTAGGGAGGTTCGAACCCATATAGCCCATGGGTAAAGAGATAACGGTGAAAGCTACGTAGTTTAGGACTAAGTTTTTAATGATCATGTAACATGTCCCTTGACCCTACCCCACATCCTATTACATTTATGATTGTTGAATATATGTTTTATGACTGGTTTTGGGAAATTGCATAGTTTATCCCTTTCCTTGGGTTGTATACTAGTACTCGTCGTACTGACAATCCCCGGCTGCTACATTATTTCATGATGTAGGTTTGGAGGCCTTTTCTTGTGACCTTGTGCAACATAGGTTTTTCGTTAGTCCCTCTTGGATAGCTGGTGATAAGTGGTGAGCCCTCTATTATTCAAAAGACAATTGTTCATTTCTGTTATTTTTTTAGTCTCCATTTTATGATTTTTATGGCGTAGTCGGAGCTAGGTCCGGACATAAGAGTTATCCTTAAAGTTAGAGGCTTCATAGACAGTGTTGAGTTGTTGCTTTTGTATTTTGTTCTTATAAGATGGACATTACATTATTTCAAATATTGAACCTCTTATCTTTTGGGTCATTTCCGCAACTTTATTTATGACTATGCTTATGATATAATTCTAAGGGGTTATATCAAGCCTTCATTGGTTTAGGATGCCCGTCACGACCAGGGCCACAATTTGGGCCGCAACAATATATATAACACATGAAAACATAGAACTCTTTTCATTGGTTGAGGTAAAAAGGTTGTTGCGTCTCTGCCACTCTGCCCACCAACTTTTTGCCAAAGGTACACAATATAATTGCAATGTTGACTTGCCAAGAAGTGCACAAACAATATTGAACCTGGTCGCTAGAGATTTGTACTCATCATAAGACTTACATAGCGTCTCCATAGGGACCAGATACCTATAATAGGTTGTCCATCATCAAAATTGAGGGCCTAAAAAATTCACCTTTTTGATGATGACAAACCTATATTCCAAGTTTTCTTAACTGCAAATAGATGTGGGATGGTCTCCTGAGGCTTATACTACTCTGCTTATCTCCCCCCGAGAATATGTTCCCCTTGAATATGTTGCCACCTACATTTGTCGGTATCAATATACTAATCTCCCCACATAAGACTCATATTTCACCCCTTTTGGCATCATCAAAAGGAAAAATTGTAAACCAAGCAAAATAGATAAACAGTACGTTATCTCATGTATGTTGAGGCAACACTGACATATATAATAGGAGAGTAAAAAAAAGAAGGACGATAGCATCAAGATACCAATATTCATTATCCATAGGCGAAGAAAGCATCATACAACATATTTAACAAAAAGTAATAAAAATTAGTTAAAGAGCAAGTGCCACCAAAAACATAAGGGAACAAACGAAACATTGAACTAAGAAAAATGGGGATAGATAGGCATACAACGGAGGGACCAGGTAAACATGACTAGGAAGAAGGACTAGATAATTGACGAAGAAGAAGGGGCATGCACTCATTCTCTGTGGCATAATTATTTTAGAGTTGTTGAGTCAAATCCTCAACCTTAGCATCCTACGCAGTAACCTTCGCCTTCAAAATACTATTTTTAGCACGAAGTACTTCAACAACACCAGGTCTCTATGCATCAGTCTTCTACAGAGAAGCCTTCAAACTAGCAATTTCAGCATCCTTTTGGGACACAAAAATAGCCATATCCTCAAATTAAATTGTCAACCTAGTCTGCGCAATGATTAACTCAAAAATTTCAGCACCAGGTCCCTCTGCGTCAGTCTTTTGTAGAGCAACCTTCAAACTAGCAATTTCAGTATCCTTTTGGGACACAAACATAGCCATATCCTCCAATTCATTTGTCAACCTGATCTGCACAACGATTAACTTAAAAGTACCACATTTGGACTTCAACCCACCTTTTAGTTCAACACATTTATTATCCTCCAAAGTGGACAAAGTGAACATCTGCTTCAAAGATCCTTCCTTTCCAGGTTTATACGGGACCTTAAAGTACTCAAATACCTTTTTTAACATGAACCCATAAGCTAATCCATGTTTTCCATCCTTCATATTCAGCACCTTTTACATGTGCTCCACCTAGGTGACAAGGATTTTAACCTTTCTGAACTTGGTTAGGGATTCCATCAGGAAAATATCAGTGTTTGATAGAGCAATATATCTGTTAGTAGAGATTTGTTTATGAGTTCAAACATCAACTGAAACTCCCCTTTTAAGAGACTTCTTGTACACACTTTTGATGTTCAAATAATCCAACTTCTCAATATGCTTGAGAAACTTCTCAGACCCAAACCAATCTTTTAGGGACTTAATCCCTTCAGTAGTCACTCCAAGAGACTCCCCAGCAACCACTTCATTTAGAGAAATATTAACATTATGTACCTGAGATATTAAGTACAAGGCATCCTCAAAAAAGGTCAAGTTGTGATCGAACATCCAGACTTTTTCCTCATACATGACAGGAAATGGAGGCTAAAAAAAATGACTCCATTATTGAAAGGTCACAATCTTGATGAGTTCCACCATCCCTGAGAGTTCAGCAATATCAGGATCAAAGACATGCCAACACAACACATCTTGCATGTTCAAGATTTCTTGTGGATCTTCTCTAGTGAGAACTTTCACAGTCTTTTCAGGATCAGAAGATTTTCCACTAGGACCAAGTCCCCTTACTTGAGACAAAGAGCCTTTAAAAACTCTGGCAGAAGTGAGAGCAGGACTAGGCCCCTCAACATCCTATGCACCTCCTTGTTTGTGTTTGGCCCCAACTATGGGACTTTTGTTCTTAAGTAATGCTCCCTTTCCCTCTCCTTTATTAGAAGTGGCCGCAACACTGGATAGTGACTTGGTGCATCATTTAAAAACACTTTCAGCAACCTCCTCAATGACACCTTCATTTGTGTTATGATCCTTTTCTTCTACGTCAACCACTTTTATATACGGTACATCAATCTCTATAATAGACCATTTTCTTATTATATTTTTTTTTCTTGTGTTGAACTTATTTTCAATTGGGATAGCCTCCATCAAATATTAAGATCTCCCTAGATTTCCATGGACTCAAATAGGTTTTGATGATTCTCTTGAGGTTAAATATATTCTTTGCTTTTTAACTTCTCAATGTAGAGGTCATTTGTCACTATGAGTTTTCTCTGTATCTTCATCTTCCTTTTCCTCTGTAGATTCCTCATTTTGTTGCCTGGTAACAAGTGACCTTGGAGTGTTATCCCATAAGGGATGAGAAGAGAGTGATGGAGTGCTTGTTCCAAAAGATAGTAACACTTGTTTGTTTCCACCACTCTTAGTCAACTCTTTACTTAAATCAGTCAACCCATGCACCACCATATCTTCACTAACTGCTAAAATTCTAGAAGAGGTGCACACTTATTAAGCAAATCTCCATCAATCACATGTTCGTCAATAGAATGGCTTTCGTAGTGACCAGAGAAGCGGGTCCCTTGGAGTGGGCACTTTCTTATTGACTTTTCTTTGGTGGTTCTAAGGGATTGGGTTGAGAGCTAGTGAAAACATCAAATTTCAATTAAGAAGCATCAAAGATTGGAATTATAGGGTTTGTAGTGGCTATATTTTCACTATCCGTGGGAAAAAGGGCATAAGGGGAAGTGATCTCAGTCCTTGAGGAAACTAAGAGAACAATATTGCTTGGCAAGGAGGAGAGATTGAATTGAACACCTACAAAAGGATTTTAAATATTAGGATTAGATAGAGATGTGAGAGAATATACATATGGTATCATGGGTTCATTAGGGGGTGGACAAGGATTGGATGATTGTGAAATGATTGGCTCTTGACACGTGAAGAATTTGAAAAGAGAAGATAGAGTTGTAAGTGCGGTAGGGAAAAGATAGGATTCAGTGTTTGGCTCAAACAGTTTTCCAAAACTTTTCATTTAAAAATAATGTATGATACTAACCTCAGGATGGATCTCAACCCCTCATAAATTTGAACATCAGTGCTTGTGTCTGTCTTATCTCCTTTTTGATCTTCTTCTCATTACCATGGGTGTATATCTTCAAATATATTAGACTAAATTAAACATAATGTAGAATTAGTTTGCATGGATACCTGTTTTTAAAGTCATAGCCAAAATTGAGAGAAAGAAAATCCCAAATTAAAGAGGTTTAGTTCAGCTTTATAAGTCCTAACTTCATCCGATTTCCTTCGAAGTGATCCCTGCTGAGTTCTTTGGTGAAAATATCTATAATTTGATCTTTAATTTTGTAGAAACCCATTTTAACCAACTCTTTCTCTACATTATCTCTTAGGAAATGATGCTTGATTTCAATGTGTTTGGTTCTCTTGTGTTGGACTAGATTTTTGGCCATGTTCAACCCATTGGTATTCTCACATAATAAGTGAAAAATTCTAATGAAATTCCAAAATATTCAAAAAATTGTTTGATATACAGAAGTTGAGCACAACATGATGCAACTACCACATACTCAACCTTTGTTTTTGAGAGAGCCATTGAATTCTATTTCTTGGTACCTCAGGAGATCAAGGATGATTCTAGAAAATAAGCCATTCTTGAAGTGTTCTTCTGCATTGGCATATCCAACTAGATTAAAAATGTCACCAGCAGCATAGAAGATGACAAGGTCTATGGTTCCTTTGATATATTTGAGAATCCTTTTAGTAGAATTCAGATGTGATTCCTTTGGACATGTCTGTAATCTTGCACACATGTCAATACTAAAGACTATGTCAGGTCTGTTAGTATCCAAGTAAAGTAATGAACCAATGATTCCTTTGTATATAGCTTCATTCACATAGGGACCAGGTTTATCCATGTCCAACTTTGAAGAAGTTAAAATAGAAGTATCAGTTTCTTAGCCTTATCTATATGACACCTTTTCAACAGCTCTGTAAGATACTTCTGCTGACAAATTATAGTACTATTTGCATCTTGACTGATTTGCAATGTTATAAAAAAATTCATCTCTCCCATCATGATCATTTAAAAATCTCTTCACATAAATTTGGCAAACTCATTACATAAAGAACTAGTTGTGGCTCTAAAAATAATATCATCCATATGCACTTTCACAATCAATAGAGTTCTTTCTCTGACCTTTAAGTAAAGAGCACTATAAATCATCCCTCTTTCAAATCCATTATTCAAAAAAAACTTGGATAATCTCTCATACCAGGGCCTTGGGACTTACTTTTAACCCTAGAGTGGATTTTCAAATTTAAACACATGTAGAGGATAATCAACATTTTCAAAACTAGGAGGTTTCTTTACGTATATTTATTACATTAGTATCCCGTTAAGAAAGGTACAATTTGCATCCATCTGGTACAACTTAAACTCTACATATGAAGAAAAGGCAATGAGTAACAGATCGCTTTTATCCTAGCAATTGGTGTAAAAGCCTCATCATATTGTATCCCTTCCTCTTGATTGTAACCCTATACCACAAGTCTTGTCTTATTTTGGATAGTATTTCAATGTTCATTAGCCTTGACACCGTAAACTTCTCTGGTCCTAATAACAGTTTTGTCAATAGCTTGGGGACTAGGTGCCACATCTTAATCCTTTTGAATGGTTAAAGTTCTTCTTGAATTTAAATTTATCTAGTTGACATCCTTCAGTGTTTCTTTTATAGTTTTAGGTTTTATTAGATAATAAAAGGCTAAGAAGGCACACAGGTTTTTGGTTTGATTCCTTGTATATATCCCCGAATCTAAGGGATAAAGAAGATTATTATAACAACTCGGTAGCACACCCTGGTTGCCACAAGGTGCTTGGAACCACAAGTTATCCCAAACTAACCCATGAACTGGCATACTGCTAAGCAACTAAATTATAATATATTAAATAGTTGTTCTACTATCAAGAAATATAATCATGGCTTAATCTGAATAAATACAATGCTGATACAATTTATAATCACATAAAAACTAAGGAGAGAATCGAAATTACATGACTGACTCTGACTGACATCTGTAAAGCCTCTACTATACTGACTTTTAGGTACCTTGGACATGCCTCCAACAACCACTAATCAATACATATGGATAAACTGAAACACAACACAGTACATGAATTAAATCTGACTGGAGTTCCCAAAATAGAAGAACTCATCACCTGCTGGCTGGAAGCTGCAACTGTCTGATTATGATGCATAGGCTATAACTGGTACCTACATAATGAGACAATGTAGCATATAGATACATATGTGGGTCAATACTTCTGGAATATACTAAGTAAGTAGGGATGAATGCATTAAGTAAAACTGGTTTCATACATAATCCTAAAACATACATGACTAGGTGTTAGTAGACTCACCGAGAGACTGAAATAAACTGAAGATGAAGTATCTCAAAACATGAGTAACAAACATAATCTGATAAGCTGGTGAATCACTACACTTAGTTTCTTAAAACCTTGCTTTTGCAGAATATATTGAACTAAAGTTGGGATACGGTAACACATGAATACATGAACATTTGAAACCAAAAATATATACTAAATTGATCTGATTAACTGAATAACTGAAAGCTAGGTGACAGAATAAGTGAAATCTAAGAAAAAGGAATAACTAGGTTATGCATACTGAGTAGCTGATATGTGAATACAGACTACTGAACAACACGAGATAGCAGAGCACAAATTCATGAAAAATGTATAATCTAAGAATGCAAGACCAATTATAAACATATATCTAAAATAATCTGGAAATTGAAAGACTGAAATCTGAAATTTGAATAACTGAAGAGCTGTATACTTTAGTCAAACAAACCTGAACTAAAACTACATTGAATACTGTTCTGAGACTGTGGGAGGTATCATCTAACCGACATGCCCCAATCTGAGCTAATCGGGGTCCAACCTATAACATGGGTTCGAAGAAGATGAGCAAGTAGAGAAAGCAATAAGGATGCTTGGCCTTAAGATAGAGAGGATGAGGTTCCAAGTTTTATTGTAAGGCACTAATGATTAGTAAGGAAATAGATAATCCTAGTCAAAGGGAGAATCTATTTCACACTAAATGTCTTTTTAAGAAAAATGTGTGCTCTCTGATTAATGATAGTGGAAGTTGTGCTAACATGGCTAATGCTACCATGGTTGAATCCATAAAGTTTCCCACAACCAAATATGACATACTAAAAAAGTTTTAATGGTTATATGATTATGAAGAGTTGAAGGTGACGAGGCAAGTGGTGATTTGGTTCAAAGTTGGGAATTATCATGCTGAGGTGCATTATGAGTTGATACCATGAAATCTTGTCATATCATTCTTGGGAGGCCATGGTAAAATAATTCTTCAACCAAAAATGATGGGAGGACCAATCGGTATTCTTTTGAGTTGAATGGTCGTAAATTCACTCTCCATCCACTTTTACCCACTCAAGTGAATGAAGCTCACCAAAATTTAAGAGAATTGAAAGTAAAGGGTAATAAACAAGATGAGGTGAATGCTCAAAACAAGTAGAATAATAAAGAAGAGGAGGATAGGATGTTGAAAGGAAAAAATCCCTCAGTGATGTTGACTAGGAACAAGGACCTTTTCAAAAAATATGATAAGCTGGCACCCATGCTCCTCCTAGCCTATGTTTTTTATACTAACCATTCTACTTCTCGTACCCCCCATGCTATTTCTCTTATTTTGCAGGAATTTGATGATTTATTAATCAAGGAGCTACCATAAGGAGTTCCTCCACTTTGGGGAAATAAAAATCAAATTAATTTTGTATCGGGTTCTTAATTGCCCAGAAAACATGCCTATCAAAGTAATCCAATAGACACAAAAGAACTCCAAAGACAAGTCAAGGAACTCCTCAACAAAAGATACATCAAAGAGAGCATAAGTCCATGTGCGATCCTGGTGTTGCTAGTGCCAAAAGAAAAAGATGGGGCACAACGTATGTGTGTTGATTACAAGCCATCAATAAAATAATGGTAAAGTATCCCCACCAAATTCCCCGTTTGGACGATATTCTTGATGAGTAGGATGGTTCTTGTATGTTTTCTATGATAAATATTAGGAGTTGGTACCTCCAAATCCAGATGAAATAGGGTTATAAGTAGAAGACTATATTCAAGACCAAGTTTGGTATATATGAATGGTTGGTCATTGCTTTGGCCTCACCAACTCTCCTAGTACTTTTATGCGGTTGATGAACTATGTGATTAAATCATTCATTAGGAAATTCTTTGTGGTATATTTTAAAGATGTCCTTGTTTAAAGAAAATCCATAGAAGAGCATGTTTTAATTTGAAAAGTGTGTTTGAAGTAATTAGAATAGAAAAATTCTATGCTAATCTTGAAAAGTGCTCGTTTGCTGTGAATGTAGCAGTATTCTTGGGATATGTTGTAAGCGAAGAAGAGTCCAGGTAGAAAAATCTAATATCGACACATCAAGACTTGGAAAAATTCAAAATCTATTAGTGAAGTACGAGGCTTCCATGGGTTGCCAAGTTTTTATAGGAGGTTTGTCAAAGGATTTTGTACTATCGCCTCTCCCTTAATCGAGGTGATCCAAAAAGACAAACCTTTTAAATGGGGTGATAAGCAAGTCAATGCATTTGAAACTTTGAAGGCCATGCTTAGCTCTGCCCGTGCATGACACTTAAAACTTTCATCATTTTATTTTTGACCTTCCCATCTTCAGAATATCATTTTTTTCACATGAATTATATTTAGGGATGTTAAAAGGGTGTTCGGAGAATGTTTTGGACTTTTCAAAAAGGGTTTGGGGACATTCAGGGACCTCGAGGCATTATAGGTCAGTGAGATTAATATGCCACAGAGGTTAACCTCCACATCTTTTCCATTTCATGGAGGCTACCTTCCATGATATTGGCGTGACACGAAGGATAGTGTCTGTGATATTGGCGAGCTATGCCAAGACATAATTTTTGTGAAGTTTTGTTTTTTCTTACTTGGGGTGAGGGGCTGTTGAGTCTTTTCACTCTTTTATGACTCTTAAACATAAAATAAGCATATTATAGTCAGTTTTCAAAGATCAAATTACTCTCTTACACTCTCAGACTCAAAACCCAAGAAAACTCAAGGGTTTAATAGAGAATTTATCATTCGAGCTTCAAACTTCAAACTGACTTTGAATTCTTGTGTGTTTAAGGCATGTTTCTCTTTCCTAAACTTTAATTTTACATTGTGACATTTATTTGATGGATTTTCAAGTAAGCTGAATTGTGAGTTTTGAAATTGGGTTGAAGGGTTCTAGTTGTCAATGATTTAATTACTTATCCGATGACTTGAATTGATTATCCATGCTTTAAATTGATGTTTTGGGGAGTAAATTGGTTCTATAATTAAATGGTTCAAATAGAGAACATGATTATCCCCAAATTGGATGAGTTTTGGTTTGGAATTGCATGAACCTCAACCCAATTTATGAAGTTGATTTAAATTATGAAAAATTACAAGATTTAACTTATTTTTAATACAATGCATTTCTTTAATCAATAAATGGTTATTTAAATTTGTTTAGAAAGGCCTTGGTGGCCATGGATTGGATTTTAATGAAACTTGGGGAGTCAATGTAGTTGTGTGAATTGGTTTGGTCTGTTTGATTTAGCTTGCAAGTGAATTGGTATGATGGTACCAACTGGTTAATTCCTTAATGAATGAATCCATAGTAATGGTTTGAATTATGTTTGTAAATATTTTAATTTGATATTAAAGGGAGTTGTGTAGCTTTCTGTGGAAGGTGGAGGTCCGGGGGGTGAGAGGAACGATACTGGAAACCACGTTTGCCGGTGTGGGGGTCTTAATGACCGTGTGTATTATATATATATATATATTATAATGGTTGGAGACTCATTGACTTTGTCCCTTCCTCAAATTTCTTCGGTTCATGCGGCTAACAGACACTGGGGACCTTTTGATAGGGGGAGCTGGACACATATTGCCTGTGGGTGTTTTTAAGATGATTAGAGCTACACAGTCCAGGTTAATGATTTTAAAATCTCATTCTTAAACCTTGTTCCCTATACCGATATCCTATATATATACATGTATGCATATAAATATGTGCATTGTTGTTTTGACTGAATTTTGGACGTGGCATTATGTTGTCATATCCTCTAAGTTACATGATAGCGCTCACCCCGTTAGCTGTACGAGGACACAACATTGTTTCATAATGTAGGGTCTAAAGACATTTCTTTTACCCTTGTGCAATGTTAAGTGGAATAACACGTTCATTGAGTTGCTGTGATATGGTGAGCCTCCATCCTTCAAAAGGCTTATCATTTCCATATTCTTTTGTCATGATTCAGTACTTTTGGATTCCTTTTTTCATGGTTGGGGGTATGTCCCGACCTATTTCGTATAAGGCTATCATGGATAAATATGCGTTGGGTGGTTATTATTTTGATACTTAGTTTCATTGAGTCACTTATCCATCTTCTTATATCTGTTTAATTGGCTTCCATATTATTATTATAATTATTATTATGCTCTTGCGGTTGGGTTAAGGGGTCGCCTCCGGTCCTTGATGGACTTAAGATACCCATCATGGCCAAGCCCCAATTTGGGTCATGACAAGCTTAGTATTAGAGCACTATTTAGAGTCATTAAGTGGACACAAAGTCGTGTTGATTAGAGTCCTTTTTATGGGTCTATAGTGCACCACACTTATAAGGTCGAGGCTATAAGACATTTAGGAATGTTTTCTTTTCTTGTGTTCTCTTTTGGGCTATAGTGTCTAGTGTTATGAAACTTCCTTAACTCCTGGTTTCCTTGTATTTTAGAGTATGCCTCCTTGAAGATCTAATGTTTGTAGAAACTCTACTGGGAACTCTTTCATACCTGAGGACAATAAGGATAGGACTCACCTTGTGTATGAAATACAGACCTAGTCTAGGGTCCCTACTCCTCTTTGTGCTGCTCCACGTCGAGTTCCACCTGTCCGTACTAGTCCTCCTCGGGCTTCTCATGGTGGTAATATTTATGATCAGCCGCCTGAAGGGGACTTCTCTAATGTGGAGTCCCAATGGTCTATTCATTTTCTTACTCAGTTAGTGACATCTCAGTCTCATCTATCAAATCATGTTGGTATTGTTTCTCTTTAATCTGAGGTCACTCGGGTTTTCTAGTTCATGAGGTAGAATTCCCCAACTTTTATAGGCTCTACGATTGTAGAGGATCCTTAGGGATTTGTGGATATCATGGAGAAGATTATTGGAGTGATGCATAAAACTGATTCTAAAGGTGCAGATTTTGCTGCTTCTCAGCTAAAAGATGTAGCTTTTCAGTGGAATGAGTAGTGTGAGAAGTTGAGGGTTGATGATGCGGAGCCAGTATTGGGATGAGTTTTCTGGTGCCTTTCTTGATTATTTCTTTCCTAAATAGAGGATTTTTTAAATTTGAAGTAGGGTAAGATGAGTGTGAAGTAATATGAATTTTACAGCTGTCTCATTATGCTCCAGAGTTGGGGTCTAACAAGAGTTCCAAGATGTGAAAGGTTGCTTCTGGGTTGTCCCGAGACTTGGTATTGGATATTTACGCTACATTGTTGAACCATGATATGAATATCACTAGAGTTATGGTTTATATGTAGTAGGTTGAGGATAAGAAGAAAAAACAGGCAGATATTGGAGAGGAGTAAGAAGTTCAGGTAATCAGAGCAAGGTGGGGGTCAGCAGAATAGCGGGAGAGATGGCAAATAGTGGATCAAGAAGAAGAACTATGGCAATTCTTATTCATCTGCCAGTGCTCCTTATCCTAAAACTTTGAGCGATCATCTTTCTCAGGCTAGCGGTGGTTCTAAGGAACAGGGTGCCTAGTCTCAGGCTAGTGGAGCTCAGTCAGCCCCACCTTTTCCTCTATGTCATTTTTAGGGAAAGATTCATCATGGTTATTATGATGAGGGGAGGAGTTGGTGTTATAATTGTGGTCTGTTAGGTTACATATAAAGGGATTGTCCTTCAGCCAAGGTTGCTACTAGACCTAATAAAGTTTCAGCTGTCATATTTTCAACTCCTGCACGAAAGGGCTCTACTTCTGGTACCAACACTACCTGAAATCACCTCCATGCACTTGATACTCACTAGGAATCTAAGGTTTGTCAAGATATTGTTACTGGTATGTTGCAACTCTTTTCTCGTGATGTGTATTATTTGCTTAACTCGGGGTCTACCCTTTCTTATGTGACCCCATATGTGGTTGTGTATTTTGGTTTGGTCCAAAGAGTATTTCTGACCATATTTTTGTGTCTACCTTTGTGGGTGATTCTATTGTGGCTAGAAATATCTATAGGGTTATGTGGGGTCTATCTTTCATAGGGAGACATTGGTGGATTTGATAGAGTTAGATATATAGATTCTGACATGATCTTGGGGATGGACTGGCTTTATTCGTGCTATGTTTCTTTCGATTATAGCACCCAAAAGGTCAGTTTTCATTTTCCTAATAATCTGGTAATTGAATGGGAGAGAAGTTCTTTAGTGACTAAAGAGAGGTTCATCTCTTATCTTAGATCTTAGAAATTAATTTCAAAAGGGTGTCTGTATCATCTAGTTTTGGTTAAGGATTCTGACTCTAAAAGTCCTTCCTTGCAATTTATCCCTGTGGTTAATAAGTTTCTTGAAGTGTTTCCCGATAATTTATTGAAATTCCTCCCGATAGAGAAATAGATTTTGGGATTGATCTTCTACAAGGAACCCATCCAATTTCCATCCCTCCCTGTAGAATAGCTCTGACTGAGTTGAAGGAGCAAAAGATCTTCTTGATAAAAGTTTAATTTGTCCTAGTCTTTCCCCATAGGGTTCTCCTATGTTTTTCATGCGTAAGAATAATGGGTCTCTTCAGATATGTATAGATTACCGTCAATTTAATAAGGTAATTATGAAGAATAAGTACCCTGTTCCTAGGATTAATGATCTTTTTGATCAACTTCAGGGTAATATATACTTCTTTAAGATTGATTTTTGATCGGGTTATCATAGTTTAAAATTAGGGAAGTTGATATTCTCAAGACTATTTTCAAACCCAATATGGTCACTATGAGTCTTTGGTTATGTCATTTGGGTTGACTAATGCTCTAGCTGTATTCATGGATCTCATAAATTGGGTTTTCAAGCAGATTTTAGACTTGTTTATGATAGTTTTCATTGATGACATCTTGATGTATTCTAAGATTGAGGAGGATCATGCCAATTACCTCTGAATTATTTTGCAGACCCTTATGGACCAGAAGTTGTATGCAAATTTTCTAAGTGTGAGTTTTGGTTGAATGCTATGACTTTTGTTGGTCATGTTGTTTCTAGTGAAGGGAGCAAAGTGGATCCACAGAAGGTTGAGGCAGTTAAGAAATGGCCGAGACCCACGACTCTGACCGATATTAGGAGCTCATTGGGCTTGACTGGGTATTATACGTGATTTATGGAAATTTTCTCATCTATTTCTTATTTATTGATGAAGTTGACTCAAGAAAGGTTAAATTTTTGTGGTTTGATGCTTATGAGGGTAGCTTTGAGAAGTTGAAGGATAGGTTGATTCTATGCTAGTTTTGACTTGCCCGGGGGTACTGATGGTTTTGTTGTGTTTTGTGATATATCCTGTATGGGACTGGGCTATGTGTTGATGTAGCATGGTAAGGTTAAGACCTATGCTTCTAGGCATCTTAAGGTTCTTTAAAGGAACTATCCAACTCATGATGTAGAGTTGGCGGTTGTGGTTTTCTATTAAATATTTGATGCCATTATCTGTATGGGGTGCATGTGGATATCTATTCCGACCATTAGATTCTACAGTACGCATTTACTTAGAAAGAGTTAAATCTTAGGCAAAGGAAGTGGCTTGAATTACTTAAGGATTATAGCATGAGCCTTCACTACCATCAAGGTAAAGCTAATGTTGCTGATACTCTTAGCAGGTTATCTGCGGGGAGATTCTTCCATGTTGATAAGGGGAAAAGAGGATTAGTGAAGGACATTCACAGATTTTCTAACTTGGGATTTTGTCTTTTGGACTCTGAAGATGGAAGAGTTATTGTTCAAGAAGTTGTCAAATTATCTCTTGGTGTTGAGGTGAAGGATAAGTAGGTTTTGGATCCCATACTTATGCAGATTAAAGATAATGTAGGTTAAAAAAAAGGTTATGACATTTGACATTGGGGGATATGGTATGTTTAGGTACCTAGGTAGACTTTGTATTCTAGATGTTGATAGGCTGCAGGAAGGATTCTGACTGAGGCTCATGAGTCTCGATATATTATTCGTCCATGTTCCACTAAGATGTACCATGACTAGTAGGAGATATATTGGTGGAACAATATGAAGAGGGATGTATCAAATTTTTTGGCCAAGTGTATGGATTGTCAGCAAATTAAGGTTGAACATTTGAGGCCTGAAGGGATTTCATAAAGACATAGAGTTGCGCTTGTAGAAGTGGGAAATGATCAATATGGATTTCATTATGGGTCTTCTGCGATTTCAGAGTTAGTACGAATTTATTTGGGTCATTATGGATAGAATAACTAAGTCTGTTTACTTCTTGTCTTTGAGGACTATCTACTCAGGAAAGGATTATGCCAGGTTGTTCATTCACGATATTGTGAAGTTTCATGGTATGCCAGTGTCCATTATTTTAGATCAAGGTATGCAGTTTTATTATCACTTTTGGCATTCATTTTAGAAATTTTTAGGTACATAGGTGTACCTTAGCATCGCTTTGCACCCTTAAGCAGATGGTCGAGTGGAGCGTACTATTCAGACGTTGAAGGATATGATACGGGCCTATGTGATTCATTTTAAGGGAAGTTGGGTTGACCATTTACCTCTTATTGAGTTTGCGTATAATAATAGCTATCATTCAAGCATTCAGGTGGCTTTTTTCAAGGCTCTTTATGGTAGAAGGTGTAGGTATCCTATTGTGTGATTTGAGGTTGGTGAGACTAGGTTGTTTGGTCCTAACTTGGTTCACCAAGCCATGGAGAAGGTTAAGGTGATTAGAGAAAGACTTAATACTTCTCAAAGTTGCAAAAAGTCTTATGCGGATATGAGGCAAAGAGAATTGAGTTCGAAGTAAATGATTGGGTTTTCTTGAAGGTGTTACCTATGAAAGGAGTCATGAGTTTCGGGAAGAAGGGAAAACTCAATCCCCATAATATTGATCCATATCAAATTTTGAGGAGAATTGTGAATATTGCTTATTAGTTGGACTTTCCTGTGAGTTTGGGTTCTATTCATCTCGTTTTCCATGTGTCCATGCAGAAAAAGTATGTGGGTAATCCTTCCTTGATAATTCCTATTGAGGATGTTGGTGTTACGAATTCCTTGTCTTATGAGAAAGTCCTGATTGAGATATTGGATAGGTAGGTTCATAGATTGAGGACTAAGGATGTAGCTTCAATGAAGGTCTGTTGGATGAACCAAAAGGTAGAAGAGGTTATATAGGAAGCTAAAGAAGATACAAAGACTAAATATCCATTTTTTCCCAGGGTTGGATGAAACTAATTAAGGTATGAGTTTCGTACTCATCTTATCATTTTTTGAGTTTGTCATTTGATTGTAGTGAATTCTTTGTATTCTTATCCTAAAAGAGTCAAAACTCAGGGAAGAGTGATCCTAAGGAGGGGATAAGGTAAGACCTTTAAAATTTTGATCACTTTATTTTTTACCTTCCCGTATTCAAAATATCAATTTTTCACTTGAACTATATTTTTGGATGTTAAAAGGTGTTCGGGGAAAGTTTTAGAATTATTGGAAAGGGTTTAGGGACATTTTTGGACCTCGAGGCAATAGGGGTTTATATATCAACGTGCCACGAAGGTTAACCTCCGCATTTTAGCCGTGTCTTGGAGGCTACCCTCCACGATATTAGCGTGGCACAGAGGATAGTCTTTGCGATATTGGCGTGCCACACCAAGGCATAATTTTCATGCAGTTTTGTTTTTTCTCACTTTGGGTGAGGAGCTTTTGGGTCTTTTCACTCTTGTGTGACCCTTAAACGTATAATATGTTTATTTTCTTCAATTTTCAATGATCAATTTACTCTCTTCCACTCTCAAACTCAAAACCCAAGAAAACTCAAGGGTTCATAGAGAATTCATAATTCGAGCTTCAAACTTCAAATTGACTTTGAATTCTTGTGTGTTTAAGACATGTTTCTCTTTCCTGAACTTTAATTTTATATTATGCCATTTATTTGATTGATTTCCATGTGATTTAAATTGTGGGTTTTGAAGTTGGGTTGAGGGGTTTTAATACTTGTCCCATGACTTGAATTGATTATCCATGCTTTAAATTGGTGTTTTTAGGACTGAATTGATACTTTAATTAAATAGTTGGAGTGGGAAACACGTGTTTCCCCAAATTGGATAAATTTTGTCTTGGAATTGCATGAACCTCAACCCACTTTATGAATTTGATTTAAATTATAGAAAATTGCATAGTTTGACTTATTTTTTTTAACTCAATTCATTTCACTAATGGATAAATGGTTATTTAAATTGGTTTTGAAAGGCCTTGGTAGCAATGAATTGAATTTTAATGGAACTTTGGGAGTCAATGTGGTGGTGTGAATTGATTTGGCAAGTGTGATTTTTTCAAGCATATTGGTATGATGATACCAAGTGGTTAATGCCTTAATGAATGACTCCTGGGTAATGATTGGAATTATGTGTGTGAATGATTTTAATTTTGGCTTAAAAGGGTTCTGTAGCTCACCGTGGAAGGTGGAGGTCCCGAGGAGACTGATACTGGAAACCACATTTTCCAGCGTGGGGTTCTTAATGACCTTGTGCATAGTTCAAACATTATATATATATGTATATATGTATATATATACACGGATTGGGGCGCTTTTGGTAGGGGGAGTGAACCCATATAACCTGTGGGTGTTTTTAGGATGGTTTGAGCTACACAGTCTAGGTTAATGATTTTTAAATCTTATGCTTAAAACTTGTTCCCTATCCCGACATCTTATATACATATGTATATAAATTAGTGCATTATAGTTTTAACTGAATTTTGGACATGACAATATGTTATCATATCCCCTGAGTTACATGCTAGCGCTCACCCTACTAACCGTCCAAAGACGCTACATTGTTTGATAATGTAGGGTCCAAAGACACTTCTTTTATTCCTGTGCAGTGTTAAATGTATTAGCACATTCGGTGAGTAGCTATGAAGTGGTGAGCCTCCATCCTTCGAAAGTCCTTCTTATTTTCATATTTTTTTATTTTGACTCAGTAATTTTGAATTCTTTTGGTCATGGTCGGGGACATGTACTGACCTGTTGGTTATTTGGTTTTACAGGTTATTATGGACAAATTGAGTTGGATGGTTATTTTTCATATACCTGGTTTCATTGAGTCACTTATCCATCTTCTTATATTTGTTTACTTGGCTTCCACATTGTTATTATGATTTTTATTATGCTCTTGAGGTTAGGTTATGAGGGTGGTCTCCGTCCTTGGTGGACTTGAGATACTCATCACGGCCAGGCCCAGTTCGGGTTGTGATAGCCCCCTTATTTCAATTACCCAGTTTTGATAAGATGTTTGAAATTGAATGTGATTTAAGTAAGGTAAGCATAGGCGTCGTGTTAATGCAAACTCAGAAACCTGTTGCCTATTCTGGTGAAAATCTCAAGGGTGCGACACTAAATTATTCCACTTATGATCTAGAGTTATACGTCTTGATTAGAGCATTGGGTAATGGGCAACATTATTTGTGGACTAAGAATTTCTTGATCCAAATTGACCATGAATAATTGAAGCACCTCTGAGTCTAAGATAAGTTAAATAAAAGTTGTTCCTAGTGGATTGCATTCTTAGAGACTTTCCCTTATGTAATTCAAAACAGAAAGGAAAAGAAAAATGTGCTAGCCGATGCATTATCTAGGAAACATGTGCTAATCTCTTTATTGTTCGCTAACTTGATAGGATTTGAGAGTCCAAAGGCAATGTATCCCAAGGACCCCCAAATTTTCTCAAATCTACCAAGATTTTGAGGCATGGGGTAGGGAAAGGAGGGTGAGGGATAATGCTTTTATGCCTTACTCCAAGATTGATGGTTTCTTGTTCAAAGGAAGAAAGTTGTGTATGCCCTCTAGGTATCACTTTTGAATTGACAAGACCCTTGGAATCCTAGAGGAACAGTTCTATTAGCCAAAAATGCATCAAGATATTGCTAGAATTTATGGCCAATGTATGGATTGTAGAAGTGCAATATCCAGCCTTTCTCCTCAAGGATTGTATACCCCACTACCCACTCCCTAACATCTATGGCTTGACATATCTATGGATTTTGCTTTGGGTTTACGCTGAGGACAAGTAGGGGTAGAGATAGTATTTTTGTTGTTGTTGATCTATTTTATAAAATTGCCCATCTCATTTTGTGTCATAAAAGTGATGATGCTTTTATTTTGGCTTCTTTTTTAATGGATCATGTTTTCAAAATACATGGAATACCTCAAACCATTTTTATTGATAGGGACTCCAAGTTCCTTAGTCATTTTTGGAAGTCATTGTGGACAGGCTTTACACCAAATTGCTTTTCTCAATTTTTTGTCACCCATAAATCGATGGTCAAATGGAGGTGGTAAATGGGACCTAGGGTTCTATATTATTCACCTTAGTTAAGGTATAAATGGCCTCTTGGGAGGACCTCTTACCTTTATTCGAATTCGCATATAATCGTGTTATCCATTCAACTATTGGTATGTCTCCCTTTGAATGTGTTTATGGTTTCAACTCCCTTACAACTATAAATCTGACTCCTTTGTATAGTGATGTTATGATAAGATTAGATGGTAAAAAGAGGGGAAAATCCATGAAGAAGATGCATGATAAGGTCAGGATTCACCTTGATAAGATAAAACAAGAGGTGGACAAAAGAGTAAACAAGGGAAGAAAATGAATAGTGTTTGAATTAGGTGATTAGGTTTGGGTGCACCTTCAAAAAGATAGGTCTCAACCCAAATAAAATCCAAATTGATGACTTGAGGTGATGATCCATTTCAAGTGCTTGAATGGGTAAATGTCAATGCTTACAAGATTGACCTTTCTTCGAAATATCAAGTGCATAATACCATATATATGTGTGATCTTTCACTCTTTGACATGATAGAAGATGACCACCCCTTGAATTTGAGGTCAAATTCTTCTCAAGATGGAGAGGATGAGCAATCCGAATTATCTCTAAGCCTTTTACTTGAAGCCAAGTGTGGGAGCTTCAAAGGATCCAAGGATTGTTCATGAAGTAAAATGTACTTGAAGATATCTTTTTACCATCAAGAGGGTTTCATTTGATAATGATTTCACTCCATTAGATCAAGGATAATTAAAGAAGTCGAGGGAATACAAAATGGGGCTAGAAAGACCCTTTGGAAGGGACATGCACCCAAGGTTCTTTGAATCTGCCTTGGACCTACTCTAGAATTTCAAGAGCAGGTCAAAACAGTCCCTAGTATACCTGGGATGTTCCCCAACTTCCCCATATCTTCTCAAGCGGATTGTCTAGGCCTTTTCTTGCAATTGGGTCACTTTTAGTCTCCTAAATGTGTAATAATTATCCTTTAACTATAAGTACTTAGGATACTATGTTATTTTCTTAGTTTGGATTTATTATTGATGAATGATTATCCATTGAGTGAGAGAGTTAGTAAACTTTTGTTGAATCTTGATTTAGAAACATTGGTTTAGAGGGAGATCATCTCCCTTTTGTTCACCTTAAGAATTAAGTGTTTGATTAAGATTAAAGTTAAGGATATCAGAGTTTAATATACTCTTTTGTTCTTAATTACTTCTATTTCTTGTGTCTAATTTCTATCTTTATCAATTATCGCTTTACTTTTCGTATCAATCTTTTGGTTCTGTAGTTTGATTCCTATCACTAATATTGGAAGAGTCTCCCAAAGCTTCAAGAGCCTGCTTATCCACTTAATCAGTTCTGTTGAATCTTTCAGGACCAGTCCTTTTTCTTCTCTCTATCTCTACCATCCTTGACATAATCTTTGTCCTCAACTTTATGCTAAGGACACTCCTTGATAAAATGTCCAAGCTTACCACATTTATGACACAAGTCAATTCCACTAGAGTATTTGCTGAGTTTCCTTTTCTTTGAAAACCAAAATTCCTTCTTAGTATATTTAGTAATCTTCTTGTGATGTAAGCAATGTGTTCATCTTCCTCGGTTGACTCTCCATTTACTGACTTTAGTACCAAATTCTTTTCCTTTTTCAATTAATTTCCTCTCTTTTCTTGTTGTTTCTTGAACTTATGAGTCTTTAAGTTTTCAATCATCTTATCTATTGTGTGGGTTTTTAGATCTCTAGCTTCAGTAATGCCATCAATCTTACTTTTCCAAGATTTAGGCAAGACATTAAGAATCTTTAAAACTTGTTTTCTTGGCCTGATTACTTCACCAATATAGTGTAAGTCATCTGTGATAAAAGTAACTATGGTATGCATCTCTTGAATTGATTCACCGTCCTTCATGATATAGGATTCATGTTGAGTGATCAGTATATAACTATTGATTCTTTAACTTGACTTGTACCTTCATGAGATGTTAGGATACCTATTATAATCTATGTGATTAAAGAAATTAAAGACTTTGTTTTAAGGTTTACGCAACTTTAAAGTTTTAGGTAAGGATTCTAATTATCCTAAAAGAAAGGGATTAGGCACCCGAAAAGATTCACAAACTACGGTTAACCGGCCAAACTTAGATTAGACAATGAAATCAAATATTAAATTAAGATATAGGATATAAGTAAAAAAATATTTTATTAAAGTTAAACATGGGAATCATTTATAAAAAAAGATTTGAAAACTTTAGAAAGATTCATCCGCTGTTCGAAAATTATCAAAAATACCTCCTAAAATAATGCAACCTTATTGTTGACTAGAGATAGTTACTTAAAATCATTTCTCTTAAATGTCAACAAAAATGAAAAAACGAGAAAAATAAAAAAAAAGAGAAAGAAGTAAACAGAGACGGATGAAGGAAAGATTTATACAAGTTTCAAGAAAGGAAGAAGTATAAGATAATGAACTCTACATGAGTTCCATCTCTAACACTTTGATGCTAATATGGACACTCATTTATTTCAACGTGTATTAGGCTAGCCGACTATGAAGGAAACCAAGACAAATAAATTAGGCTAGCCGACTACCAAATAGTGAATCGCAGCAAAATAATCTTTCACTCGATAACTAATTAACTCAAGTAACCGAGCCCGGGATCATGCATATCCTTTAATTAACACTAAAATAAGCACATGAACACCTACTTTTAAAAAAAACTAAGAATATTTTAAAAAATGCGAGATAAAAAAAGAACATATAAAGTATCTAAACATAAAGGAAAGGTAAAAATAATGAACATCGTTAGTCATTCATTTTTCCATTCATAATGATCGTAACACCACCCTTCTGCCACACACTTATTAAGGACTAATCACAACTAACACGAAACAACGCTTCACCATTTATAAGTATTTTGAAAGATATGTCTAACTGAAAACTTAAACCAAACCCATAAAATTCAGGCCAAACAATGCAATACAACAACTCTATTAACAACTTAAATAATAAAATTTTGATGAAATAAAATGGAGAAGCGAACAGATGTTACTGACCTTTTCTATGGCAGCGAACTAGGACGATAGGTCAAAGAGCGATTCCTCCACTATCTTTGACTACGAACTCGGTGATGAAACAAAAACAACGAGAGTGGTGGAAGTAAATCAAAACAAAGGAAAATAGAGAAAGTAGTGAGTAAAAGAGTGTGATGAAACTCAAAAATTCCCTAATTTCTCTACTACTTTTCCCTTGGTCCTAAAAAGGAGAACCAAACCTCTTTTTATAGGCAAAATTCAGTTGCCCAACCTCTCTTTGAAGCTTTTAAAAATTCAAAATTAGTGACTTTTAGAGAATTGAGAAAAGAAATTACCTTTCCAGAAAATATTTGAAAGACTTAGACTTGATGGAGATTTGATTTTGATAATTTCGGTTCTTCAAGAGGAACAATTATTTGTCTACAAAATCAAAGGAAAAATACTCCCCAAAACCTTTGAAACTCTATGTTCCTCTCTTTTTTGAAAATAGTTGAGGTGATGTTGATAGAGACAGGCTGAAATTATGGGTGTGGAGAGAGGATCGACGAGGGGAGAGGGGGAAAAACCATCAGATTTTCTATTATCCGGTGGTCTGAGATCGATGCGCTGGTGTTGGTTTGATGGTGTTGTTGATATTCTTGGTATTATTGTTGCTTCTATAACGATTACTGATGTTGCTGTTGTTTTACGGATATAAGAGGTGGTGGACCGGAATGGGTTGGAGTGCTGGGCTTGATGGTGCGGTTTTTGGGCTGTTATTGTGTTGTTAGATCAGGCCAAGATTCAAAGGAAAGGCTAGGTTTGGTTGAACTAGGTTTTGGGTGGGGGTTTAATTGTCATTGGCCAGGTTTTTTTGTAATTGGGCTAGAAATTATTGTTGGGTTGTTATTTCAGCTGATAACCAAGAGAGTAAATGACTCAGATTGTGGACAAGTGAAATAATTTCATAAGAAATTTAATTTCCTCCCTTATTTTTACTTAGTTAATTTAATAATTCTTCTTTCGACCTAATTAAATTTCATGATGTACGTATTATATATGTATACGTACAAATTTAACTGTATTTAGAAAATATTATAACGATACGATAAAATCCATTTAGAAATTAAAATTAAAAGTTAACATACTAATATTTAAATATATATATATATATATATATATATATATATATATATATATATAAATAAATTTAAACAAATTTAACCGTATTTAGAAAATATTATAACGATACAATAAAATCCATTTAGAAATTAAAAGTAAAAGTTAACACACTAATATTTAAATATATATATATACACACACACACACACATATATATACACATATATACATACATACAAATATATATATATATATATTATATATATATATATATATATATATATATATATATATATGAGATAAAAAAAAAGAAAGTAAAAGAAAATTATTTCTTTACGCCAAATTTATTGAAATTAATATAAAGAATAAAAAGCATCATTTTGATAAAGTATTCAGGACTAAGAAGCATACAAAAATTAATTATATGAAAAGAAGAGCCAAAATAGGGGTTCAACAACTTGTCCCTCTTAGACCAAAGATAATGAAAGAGTCTTTGGACAAAAACATTGACGTCAGCCAATTTTGTCTTGACTGGTAAATTAGATCGACTACGGGAAGGCTACACCCAAAGGGAGGAACATCGAAGATAGAATTGGCACAATTGTGATTGTTAATTCGATCAAACTCTGGTTCTTGAGTCGCCTATATATCTCGAGTTTCACGAGAATTAGGTCGATGTAGTTCAAAAGTTATGTAGTGTAAAAATTTTGTGAAAAGGTTTAGGTTTAGATTTATGATGGCACTGAAATATAAGAACAGATTTGTGAAAAAGTTTAGAGTTAGATGAGAATTTTTTTGAAAATTAAGTCGAGTCAATCTTTGAATCATCGATGCCGCTAGGGATGCTTGACATTCCGATAGCTTTGCCCTAGTTTGTTACTTAGAGATAGTTCCACGTTTCTGCTAAGGTTCCTACATAACTTAAACTAGATAAAGCAATTAGTACATAAATAGTAAATGCATTTGGTGAATTAATGAATATAACGGCTTGGGCATTACTTTATGCAAATGTAGTCTTGCAAATTGGAAACAAAGCTTATGCAAAATGAAGTTTTAGGCCGATAATTCATATGAATGATGCGTTTTGGTGATGAAAATAAGGCCTTAAACTACGTAAATTATGAACATCGAGCGTTTTTAGCCAAATGATGGATGGATGGAGGCTTTTCTCTAACTAACGATCTATGAAAAACAATATTTCCAAGCAATGAATTTCTATAAAGCATTTGTTTGGTGCATCCATAAGTTTTGTGCAGGTATCAGAAAGCAAATTGTGCAGTGGGCTTGAAAGCAATTGTGCGGTGATATATAAGAAATTAAAAGTCATGCATAGTGCAAAATAACTTAATGCAATTATGCAGTGCCTCAGAAGAAAAAGAAAGTCATGTATAGTACAAAATAACATAAGACGATTGTGCGGTGCCTTAGAAAGATATGAAAGCCATGCATAGTACAAAATAATTTAAAGCGATTGTGCAGTTCATTTGTACCCATGCAAAAGTCATTAAAGCCATGTGCAATGCATTCTAAAATATGTAAAAGCATTTTTGCAGTGCATATGCAGTGCATTTTAGAACATATATGCAAAGTTATTGAAAGTCATGTATTGAGTATTTCAAATTAATTTAAACCGATTGTGCAATGCTTCTGTGCTTATGCAGAGCCATTATAGCCACGGGTGATGCATTTTAACATATTTTAAACCAATTATGTAGTGCCAAATAATTGAAAGTCATGTATTGTGCATTTTAAGCATTTGAAAATACTTGTACAGTATATTAAAGTGCATCTATGTAGACTAGCCAGAAGTCATGTGCAGTGAGTTTGAAATCTTCATAATATCTTCAAAATCATTTAATCAATATTACTACAAAAGCATGATTTCTCCTAAATGTTTTAGAGGAAATTCAAACTGTTCGAGATGTAATCCTCGCAAGACCGCAGATGTTATCAACTTTTGTCTTTTGCTATTCTTCTAAACCTGCACTCAAAAATAATTTGTAAGTTTGGGGGTGGTTGATTTGTGTTGACTCTGAAGGTCTGGACCTTGATACTTTGCGCTTTCAGCTTTGTTTGGACTTGTAACCCCAACTATTCCAATCTTGGCCAGTAGATAATAAGAAAATATTTGATTGAAAATTATTTAAAATTGAAGATAAATAAGAATAATAAATAACTTTGATAATTAAAATATGCAAATACGCATAGTGGAAAAAGGAAATTCTGCCAAACTTTGGATTGTGACAAATTCTGAAACAAAGCGAATGTCCTTCATCCAAAGCGATTATCCCTTTTTTTCAACTACTTGATGAACCCACATTCTTCAATATCTCTTGACGACTTCTCGACCATTTCTCAAAATGATGCCCTTAAAAACTATCCCAGATTTGACTTGAGAGATGATGGCATTCCAAGATTATGAGATCGAGCCTTGTATTGGTTGCCTACGTATCCCGTCAAGGTAATTATACCGAGAGTAGTTCATGAAATATACTTAAGAAAGTTAAAAACTAAGGGGCTGAACCCTCGATGGGTTGCCTACATATCCCAAGGGAATCAGGCCGAACATAGTTCATTACATATGAAATAAGAAAGGAGGAATTTGAATTTTTCTTCTAATGTGACTGAAGCTGATGTGGCCACCTACGTATCCTCCAAGAAAATTAGGTCAATTGTAGTTCACATTACAAGTAAAGAGGGATTTTTGGAAAATTTCTTCTTAAAAGACCAAACCTGATATGGGTTTCCTACGTATTCCCCTAAGAGAATTAGGTCATTCATAGTTTCATTACATAGACAAAAGAACATTACATAAGAAATAAAAGGCTTCTAAGCATAGTATCTCTTAACATCATCTGCATTGGTGGATTTTGGCCACCCTTCACCATCCATTTCTTCTAGGATCAGTGCTCTGCCTGTCAGTAGTCGATGAACAATGTAAGGACCTTTCTATTTAGGTGCAAACTTTCTCTTAGCTTTATTCTGGTGCAGAAATATGAGCTTCAATACCAATTGTCCCGGATTGAATTATCTCGGTCTTACCTTCTTGTTAAAAGCTTTGGCTATTATATTATGATTAATCTTCCCATGACAGACTGTGTTCATCCTCTTTTCATCAATTCAAAGAAATTGCTCATACCAGTTTTGAATCCATTTAGCATCACTCAACTCAGTTTCCTGAAAGATTCTCAAAGATGGTATCTCTACTTTTATGGATAACATTGCTTTTGTTCCATAAACCAAAAATTAAGGTATTGCTCTATTAGAAGTCCTAATAGTGGTGCGATAGCCAAGGAGGGTGAACAGCAAATTCTCATTCCAATACTTAAAGTTATCAATTGTCTTTCGCCATATCTGCTTGATGTTCTTGCTGACGGCCTCAACTGCTTTATTCATTTAAGGACGGTAAGGGGTGGAATTATGATGAGTGATCTTAAACTTATACATATCTCACGCATTAATCCACTATTGAGATTAGATCCATTATCTATTATAATTGACTATAAAACTCTAAATCGATAAATAATGTTATTACGAACAAAATTTGTCACCAAATTCTTTGTTACAAACTTGTATGAAGAGGCTTCTACCTATTTGGTGAAATAATCAACAACTACAAAGATAAATCTATGTCCATTTGATGCGGTTGGCTAGATAGGACCAATGATATCCATGCCCCATGCTGCGAATGGCCAAGGAGAATCCATCATATTGAGTTCATTTGGTGGAACATGAATCAAATCACCATGAATCTGGCATTGATGAAATTTTTGCACAAAGTGAATAAAATTTGTCTTCATTGTCATCACAAAATATCCAACTCGAGGAATCTTCTTTGCCAAAACAAAACAATTCATATGCAGCGCACACATGGCCCCATGTATTTCTTTGACTAACTTGATTTCCTCTTGAGCATCGATGCACCTTAATAATCCTAAATTTGGAATCCTCCTATAAAGGATTTCTCCATTTAGGAAAAAGTTATTTGCCAATCTTCGAAGTGTTCTCTTCTGAATACTGGTTATGCCTTCTGGATAGTATCCCTCCTTGAGATACCTCATGAGGTCATAGTACCAGGCTTTGCCATCTGGTTCTACATCTACATGAAGATAGTATATTGGTTGGTCTTGTACATTCACCTTGGTAGGATCTATGAAATTCTTGTCTAGATATTGAATCATAGAGTACAAGATCGCCAATGCATCTGCTAACTCATTTTGGCTTCTCGGGATATATTTAAATTTAACCTTGATGAACTTCTTGTGCAACTCTTTCATGCACTCCAGATATGGAAGCAGCTTCACATTCTTGACACTCTATTTGACTTGTACTTGATGAACCACTAAATTTGAATCCCCTATAATAAAAAGTTTTTGTATGTTCATATCAGCAGCCATTCTAAGACCAAGAATGCAAGCCTCATATTCTGCCATATTGTTGGTGCATGGAAACTTGAGCTTTCCAGAGATCGGATAATGCTGGCTTGACTCTGAAATTAGTACTGTCCCAATACCGACTCCTTTGAAATTCGCATCCCCATCAAAGAAGATTCTCCAACCTGGATATTCTTCTGAAATATATTCTCCAATAAATAAAACTTCTTCATTTGGGAAATAAGTTTTAAAAGGCTTGTACTCTTCATCTACAGGGTTTTCTACGAGATGGTTGGATAAAGCTTTTCCTTTCACCGCCTTTTGAGTAACATAAACAATGTCGAATTCACTTAGAAAAATTTTCCACTTTGCTAGCTTCCCAATAGGCATGAGCTTTTGAAAGATGTGCTTGAGCGGATCCATTCTAGAAATCAAAAGGGTGGTATAAGCACACATATAATGCATTAAATTTTGTGCAATCCAAGTCAAGGAACAAAATGTATGATCCAATAATGTATACCGGGCTTCATAAGGCGTGAAATTTTTGCTCAAGTAATATATAGCTTTCTCCTTCTTTCTAGTTTCATCATGTTGTCCTAATACACACCCAAATGCATTGTCTGACACAGACAAATATAGAAACAATGGCCTTTCAGGCTTTTGGGGAACTAAAATGGGTGGATTATACAAATACTCCTTGATTTCATCAAAATCTTATTGACAATCTTCTGTCCACTTAGTAGAAACATTCTTTTTCAATAGCTTGAATATCATTTCACAAATCACCGTGGATTGTGCAATAAATCGACTGATGTAATTGAGTCAACCTAGGAAACTCATCACGTCCTTCCGACGTCTTGGAGAAGGCAACTCTTGGATAGCCTTTATTTTTGAAGGATCCAATTCTATGCCTTTCCTACTTACGTCGAAACCCAATAGCTTCCCAGAGGGGACACAAAATACATACTTTGCGGGATTCAATATTAGATCATACCTCCTCATCCTGTAGAAAAACTTTTTCATATCTATCAGGTGATCCGAGCCCTTTTGCGACTTGATAATGACATCATCTACATAGACTTCAATCTCCTTATGGATCATATCATGAAAAATTATGGTCCTGAGTATCATGTAAGTCACCCCTATGTTCTTAAGTCCAAATGGCATCACCCGATAACTATATACTCCCCAAGGTGTGATGAATGCAGTTTTCTTGGCATCTTCTTTATTCATCAGAATTTGATGGTACCCAGCGAAGAAATAAACAAATAACTGCAACTCGTGCTTCACAAAATTATCAATGAGTATGTGAATATTTAGGAGAGGGAAATCATCTTTTGGGTTGGCCTTGTTGAGATCCCGATAATCCACACATACTCTGATTTTTCATCTTTCTTTAGCATAGGTACTATGTTGGCTAACCAAGTGGGATACTTTATGACTCGGATGACGTTGGCATCGAATTGCTTGGATACTTCCTCTTTGACTTTCAAACTCAAATCAGACTTTATCTTTCTCAGCTTCTGCTTTATAGGAGGACAAGATGGATCAGTTGGCAACTTATGTGAAATAATGTTTGTGCTTAGACCCGACATATCATCATAGGACTATGCAAGAACATCTATATATTGCATCAAGAGATCAATCAATTCTTTTATTTGGGATGGAGTCAGATGAGCGCTAGTTCTTGTTTCTCTTATGAGTTTTGAATTCCCCAAGTTTATCGTCTCAGTTTCACCCAAATTCAATTTTGCCTTATTTTTCAAATGTTCAAATTCCTTAGTCAACTCTTCAAACAATAGATCTTCTTCATATTCTGCAAAGTCTTGTTCGTTATTTGAAATAGTTTTGCTTGTTTCATTACATTTCATATTCATATTATTGCCAGATTTGTTAGTTTGCTTGCTGAAAAGGAAAAAAAACTTAAATTAATGAAGAAAATTTGAAATAAAAGCAGAAAAACATTCAAAAAGTAGAAGCAAAACACAAATTCATATATATGATTTATGCCTCAATTTTGAATCGTGTTGTTTAGTTAATGCTTATACAATCATCTACCAAGATTTTTGGAGAACCGAGGATGAGGTACAAGTCCAATTGTTTAAAGCAACTACAGGCTCAACATCCTAGTTATTCAGGGTCTCAATGCAATCCTCAAGAATCACATTGCACTCAGCTTCTTCTTTAGTAATGAACAAGTTTTTGACTCCTTCCACGAGGTCTTCTTTGGCATCTTCTTCTGGTACTTGGACAGCTTTGGAAAATGACAGATACCTTTCTTTTTTAGATTAGCCAATGAGACTTCTTCAAGAGTGGGCTCATATCCAAGACCAAAAGTGCTCTTCTGCCTGGATAATTGAATTGACTCTAATATTCCATCCAAGTTCACACGAAGACCACGACCAGGCACAAAGCCATTCTTCAACATTTCCAAGGCCACCATCATAAGTACCCATGGAAACTTTAACCTTTCTACCTAAGCAGTACATATGGTCTCTTTAACATGAAAAATGGATCCGTCCACGTGTTCCACTCATTCAATAGTAGGGGCTGAGTTCTCTCGGTAGATAGAACTATTTTTTCCCCATCAATCATAATCTCATGAGGATCCTAAAAAAATTTCAAAGTATGGTGCAGGGTAGTAGGGACTATACCGGTACTTTGAATCCATGGTCATCTGAGTGAGAAGTTGTAACTAAAAGATTTGTCCAATACTTGGAATTCTATTGTAAACTCCACCGGTCCAATTTGTAGCGCCAAATTAATTTCTCCAATAACTCCTCATTAAGTCCCATCAAAACCTTTAACCCTTACATTATTTCATTCCCAATGTTAATTCCCAAAGCTCAAAGAAAAGTAAAAGGAAAAATATTAACATCTGAGCCGTTGTCAATGAGAACTTTAGAAACAAACTTGTCTCTACACCTGACAGTGATGTTCAATGCTCTATTATTCCCCAATCGCTTAGGCGGCAACTCATCTTCATGAAAAAAGACATTATTAGCTTCAAACACTTATCCCACCAGAGCTAAAAAGTTCTCGCTAGTCATCTCAGTTGGCACATAATCTTTATTCAGCACCTTCACCAGCGCACTACTATGAGTTTTAGAATTTATCAATAATGACAACAAAGAGATTTGGGCAGGAGTTTTCTTTAGCTGTTCCACAATAGAATACTCCTTAGTCGGCATTTTTTTCCATAAATCCTCTACCTCAGCCTCTGTCACAACCCTTTTTGACTATTCTCCTTATTATACACTCCTTGCACAACTCTTTTAGGGGCATAACAATGCCCAGATCTTGTCATTCCTACAACAGCAACTTCTACCACCAAATTTTCTTTTCTTTTGTCCCTTACATCAATTAAGTAATTCCAAGGAACTTCCTTAGTATTTGAAGGTCTTTGAGCACCTAAAGCTATGATAGTAGGCATGGGAACAACTTCTACATCAATTGGCACTTGCATCTGGACTGTAATTATAGGTGCGACAAAAGCCGATGTTTCCACTTTTCTTTATTACCGACCGATATAATAGTTCCATACAAATTATATTCTTCATCGATGGTGATCATGTTCACATATGCACCCCCATGATTCGGCAAGGGATTGTTGTTCACATTGGGGAAAGATCCTTTAAGATAAATATCTCCTTCTTTTATTAGCACCTCAATATTATCCTTGAGGGTAAGGAAATTCCCAGTGTCATTCCCAGCTAATCCAGAGTGGTAAGAACAATGCTTTGTCCTATTATACCATTAAGAAAGGGGATTGGGAATTCTACCTTGGATCAGCTGAAGTACTCCTGCAGTTCTCAATCCTTCATATAGTTGGGATAAAGGGTTCAGCTAGAGGTGTATAGGTTTTTCTTGGTTTTTTTTCATAGTTTGAGTAAGGTCGGAGTGAATTTGAAGGACTATTTTGTGGTTGGTAGTCGGTTTGAAGAGGATAGGTAGGTTGATATTGTGGCGGGTTTTGATAAGCTGGTGCTTGAGGTGGAAAATATACTAGTTGGGTGGCATAAACTGGATATAAGGCAAGTAAAGGTTGTTAATATAGGTAAGGAGTTTGGGAATACTGGTTATAGTAGGAAGACTGGGGTGGTGGATTTTGGTATGTTAACATTTGGTTTAGTGTTTTCTCTTGAATGGTCAGGACTGTAGAAACTCCGTTCTTCTTTTTTTTGTTTGCTTCCCCAGTTGGATCAGATTGCATTTCCTTACTTTTTGTTTATAAGGTTGCCAGATTAGTAATTCTCCCAGTCTTAATACCTTCTTCAACGAATTCTCCTATCATAAGAACCTCAGAGAACTTCTGTGCAACCACAATTATAATCTTGTCATAATACGTCAGATCTTTTTGAGATTGATTAAAAAAAAAGTCATCTCTCTTTCTGCCGTCATAGGTTAAACTTCTGCGGCATCTATTCTCCACCATATGGCATATTCTTTGAAGGACTCCATCGATTTATTCTCAATCTTCATCAAGTGAAATCGATCTGGGATGACTTCAGTGTTAAACTTGAACCTATCCATAAATTCTTATACCAAGGCATTCCAACTATGTCATTTTTGTGGGTTTTGGCTCGTACACCAATCTAAAGATTCTCCTGTCAAACTCCTTATAAAAATCTTCCTCTTAATGGCCTCATTTCCCCCCCCCCCTAACTAGTTTGTCAAAATATAGCCTTAAATGAGCTTGAGGATTTCCTTTTCCATCAAACATATCGAACTTTAGCACCTATACTCTGCAGGCAACTCAATATCTGGATGAACACATAAATCTTCATACTTAAGACCTTCGTATCCTTTATGTTGTTGGATGCTTCTAAATGCTTCCTTTAAACTGTGAATCTTCTTTTCTATGTTTTCATCTACTTTGGATCTTGCCTACCTCTCTATTTCCTTATAAGGATCAAATTCTTGAGCGATTGGCATTGGGATAGTAAATGGTTGAGCTCCCGCTACATATACTTGTGGTACACATTTTGTGTTAGGAATTGCAGCATGTGCCATTGATATATGTGGGGCCGCTTGGTAGTTTTGGAAAACTGGGTAGTTTGGGCAAGTGGGATATTTTTGGTATGTGGACCTTGGGTAAATAGAGTTTGGTTAAGAGAAGCTTGAGGAACATATGGAGTAGTGAAGGGTAAAGGATTTGTTTTTTGCAAGTTGACTTGTTGTGGGTTGTTTTCTTATGGGTTAATGGGATATTTGGTAGAAATAGGTTTTTTTTGGTAGAGTGACGGATTTGGTAGAAAGTGTTGGGAGGCGGGAGAAAAAATAGGTGGAAAAGTAGATGGAATAGTGGTATTTGTGCCAGGTTCAGGAAGTGGAGTATTCATGCTAATGGATAGCTAGGTGAGGAAGTCGGCCATTTGCTGCCTCATTTGAGCTCTATGTTCATCACAGAGTGTTACATCTCTCTCCCCCGAAGTCTCAGGATCATCTCTTGGGACAATGACAAGTCCTAAGCCATCAGGGGTGCCTGAATCAGCCATGTTGTTGTTTGCTCATGCTTTTGATCTCATAAAGTATGAGTGATCAGCCAGTTCGTAGTCAACACAAATCAACCTTTAGGGGAATAAATAAAACGAAGGAAAACCTTCAAAATAAAGAAATATATCAGTATAGGCAAATAATTTGCACAAATAAAGTAACTCACAATTAAGCAATCAATGTTAGAAAAGATAGAAAAACATGCATCATAATGCAAACAAAGCACATAATAAAAGAGAATTTCAATTATCAAAATGCATTCTACTATGCACAGGACCTCTTTTGTGCCAAGAGGCGGGCCTAAGCGTCAAGTAATTGAGATTATAATAAATTGATCCAAGCCATTAATTTGAGATAAACTTTGAGTTTGAAAATAAAAAAGACCAAGTTTAATTGAAATTTTGATCGAATATAATGATAAGAAATAAATTTAAAATACATGAAAGGTAAAAACAGAATCCTAAAACTTAACCTAGATCTTGGTTCTAATCATGTCGCCAATATTGCTAAGCCCTGCTCCCATATTTTCCAAATACCACATTATGTTGGCCATTTGAGCCCACATTTTTAGCGTGACCACTGTGGTTCCAAAATGAAAAATGTCTTATCCAAATAGTTATCCCAATATCTTTAAACTATTGTTATCCTTCTAGACTGGATTTTATATCGCCACGATATTCTCGAACCCATACCTGATATTCTGGCATACACTCTGCTAGTCCACGTCTCACATCTATTCTGAGAATGTTATTCCAATCATGCAGAATTTGTCTGGACCTAGGAACTCTGAAGTCTGGTCCAAAGAGGACTTCTAAAACTCACATATTTACCTGGAGAAGGGTGATCTGCGTTTGACCAAACTATCGAAGTACACGCACTGGAGCATATGGTTGTAGACCTTTTAATCCGATAAGCTCACTATAATAAAGTCCTCTAGATCGTACGTAAGCTGTAGAGCATGAAACTAGTGGGTATCTCCACTGGATTTGGTCACTGGTATGAGAGGCTAAAAACTAAAACCAATCATCAGTGCCGACCGGGGACACGAACCTCCTCATTCTATCATCATAAGTGTCGATCTTATGTGAAGCTCTAAATATTATGCCGGTCATATTGTCACGTTTGTAGAAATGCTCTGTTGCCCACATCTGCAGAAGGAGATTACAACCTTAGAAGAACTTTGTTTTGCCTCTTTTACACTTTTAAAGTGCGTGAGACATTTCTGCCAAAATCATAGGAACCAAGGTGATTTTTGCACCATCAACTCCTTTAAAAAGTGCTCGAACCACAGAACATATGCAAGTACTGATCTTTCTATATTCTTGTGGAAATACTAAAGTCCCTAGCAAGGCAACGATAAATACAATCGAACATCTAATCCGCCAATGGGTGGAAGTGCAAGTGAATTCCTTCTTAAATAGCTTATAACTGTGTTGACAACCATATCTCTCATACAGATAATCCAAAGAAACCCAATTATTTTCAAAGCAGCAGAGTTCATCAGTGTTCTTTAATCCCAAATAACGAAGAAATTCTTCCCTGACTGACTATGCGGGCTTATCTGACCTTTCCCATGATACTTCATATTAATGAAGTAATAGATATCCTTTAATATGGGGGTGAGTTCAAAGTCTTTGAATGCAAAAACAACTCGATCTAGGTCCCAAAATGGAATCAACGCTCTAACCATGTACTTTTCAGGGGAGATCTTGAAGAGTGTAGGGAGGAACCCCAATTTTCTTGTGATCACCAATTTTACAGCCTAGCCAAAACTTTCCCACCATATCCTCAACTTGTGTGGAAAACCTTCGATCATTCTAATCTTGGGCACTTGGAGAACTAAATCCATCCTACAATGTAATACAATAAAATAAGTACACATTTTTCAAAGTTGCGGTGTAATAATTAGGCTTGGATCCATTTATCATTATCACATGCACATAATATAAACGGTTCTTGTCGGACTGTAAATCCATTTGACATGATGGCATTTTCCTAAATTTGTGGAATGACAACTTGGGTCAACCCACCTAAGGCTTATGCACGGTCACACAGAACAAGATTCGAATACACCGTGGATACGCCAACTCTCCTAAAATTTGAAATTTAAAAGAAATTTGCAAGTGCGCGAAACACACCTCACGTGTACGCGTGATTGTGTCAATTTTCCCGAATGGAAGAAATATGAACGGAATGATATTTTACATAAAGCAATAATAAATAATTCATACAAAGTAATAATAAATAAATAGCTTATATCATATAAAAATGCTAAACCCATAAAGCAAATAAGGTAAAATAAAGAGATATTAGGAAAAAAACTTACTTATTAACCTAAGTTTGTAATGGTTAGAACCTAATGTCCCCAGTGAAGTCACCAAATTGTTCTACCCTATTTTAACATGGGTCAAACTGAGGTACAATATATTAGAAAACTTCTAATTAAATTTAAGGAAGTCGCCACCTAATTAGTTCTACGGTGAATTAGAACACTTATTAGAACCTATGTGATTAAAGAAATTAAAGACTTCATTTTAAGGTCTACGCAACTTAAAGTTATAGGTAAGAATTCTTTCTATCCTAAAGGGAAGGAATTAGGCACCCTAAAGGATCCGCAAACTACGATTAATCGGCCAAACATAGATTAGATAATGAAATCAAAATTAAATTATGATATAGGATATAAGTAAAAAAATATTTTATTAAAGTAAAACAAGCTAATAATTTTATAGAAAAAAAGATTGAAAAACTTTAGAAAGATTAACCCGCTCTTCGAAAATTATCAAAAATAACTCCTAAAATAATGTAACTTTATTGTTGTCTAGAGATAGTTACTTCAAATTATTTGTCTTAACAGTTGTACAAGGCTTTCAATTAATAATTTTAAAAAAGGCTAGTTAAGAAACTTCACATTTGTTCTTCATTCTAAAATAGACGCCTTTGCCCTTTTTTTGTTTAATCAAATTTTATAAAAAAAAAAACATAGGAGTAGATAAGATGGTTAATTACCTACACTAAATGAAAAAAAAAGTTGTTTATATCTATAATGACTTGAATTTTTTTTTTTTATTACTTAAAGACTCATGTAATAATTATTTTTTTCTTTGTTATTTGAAATCCTATGAAAAAAAAAAAGAGGCCTTGTGGAATCAAATTATATTTTTTATTTAAAATTGATGACAACCGAATTGATTTACCATACCTAAAATAATAAAGGCCAACTTCTGAGTCTAGCGATGATAAATTCGCCTACCGCAAAAACTATATTTTTATTAATTCGACACTAGTAACTAAAAAACTAATTTAATTATAAAGATAAGGTAATTTTTCTAAAGGGGATGCTTTAACCTATTAAATTTTGAAATTTAAAGATATAAATTGAACGTCGAAGCCTAGTAATTATACTAAGTTTAAAGTCTAGAAAGGAAAACAGTTAGGTTTGCTAAAATTTAAGAATTCACACCAATTTAAATAAGAATATATAAAACACAAATTTTAAATAAATAATATGCAAAATGTTAAGCAAAATCATAATAAATGTTTACAAAAAAAAAAAAAGAATAAAGCTTAGGAAGTGGGAAAGAGGCACTATATTTTTAGGCGAAAATATGTAATGCAATATTTCTTTGCCTCTATGATTTGGACAGAGATAGAGTCAAACTATGAAAACCCAAACGTTCTCCCGAGTGTACAACATTCACACAACATGACTTGAACACCCTTAAAGCTATTCCCAACTCTTATTTTATATTTTTAGAGGTTCAGTTTTATCTAAGCATATGGATTTAGAAAGATGTTGAAATAAAGAAAAATAAATAGTGCAAGAATGGAACTTACAGTCTTCTTTTTCACATACTCTTTCAAATACAGTGAAAACTATGCTTTCTTGTCTATATACCTTTTTATAGATAGATATATACCGCGCCTAAATCCACACCCCCTACAATTGGTATCAGAATCTGTGTTCTTTAAAGTTACGGAAGTGGTATACAATCGGTATCAGAGCCTATGTTCTTTAAAGTTACGGAAGTGGTATACAATTGGATTTATTTGATGAATTTACTAATTATGATTTATTTGATAAAACTAGATTTAGATATTCCCCAAAATATTATTTAGATGAATAACGTACAAAAATTACCAAAATATAAAGAATTAAAGCAAATAATATCTGAAAAACGTAAAGAATTAAAAATAAGGATAGAAAGACTACAATATAACATAATTGATGGAGTTAGTAAAAACTCAATAAATGCACAAAAAGAACAAATATCAAATTTAGAATCAACAATAGATAGTCTAGAATATACATACCAACATGATTTATTAACAATTAAATAAAATGAACAAAGAAGAATTTATAATAGATGAAAAAATATATGAAAACCATGAAGGATTAAAAATAAAAATAGTATTTTTTAATCTAGGAAGAAGGTATAAGAAAATAGGTGAACATTTATATTTAATGTTATAAAAAGAAGAATCAAAACTAGAAGATAAGTTAGCAGCTATGGTAAGGATAAAAAGAGAAAACAAAGAAATAGATAGAAAAAAGGAAATAGAAAAAATAAAACAACAAACTACAGAAGAAATACGAAAAATAGAAGAAACTAAAAATAGTAGGATTTTTGAATTAGAAAAAGAACTACAAATACTAAAAGATTTGTATGACAAAAGACAGAAAGAAAAAGAAGAAAGGGATAAAGAACAAAAATTATTAAACGAGATAAATCAATTTAAAGAAAAAATAGAAAGAAATACAATAGATGTTGAAGAAACAGATAATTATGATTCAGAAGATAGTGAAACATATACAGAAATCTTAACAAATACAAAAATTTAGAAATCACCGAAAAACAAGAAGTAATTAATGAAGAAAACTTAGAAAATAGAAACACAAAAATAAATACTCTTGATAAAAAAGAAGATGAAAATATAATACCTAGAACATCAGAAATAAGAAAACCTACATATTATAAGAATAAGTTTAAAAGATATAATCTAAAGGATAAATATGACAAATGGACACCAAAACAAATAGTTAATAAAAATTATAACTTTTTAGACTTAGATTGTGTAATAGATACAGAAAAATAGTACAATTATGGATAAGATATATGGCAAAACAATTATTAGATAATAATATAAATGTAATAGATGGACCAGAATATATAGAAAGAATACTAATAGGAACAGTGAAATTATGGTTTTCAAATCTAACTGATAAACCTACAGAAGAAACATCATCAACAACTACAACTAAATTTACACCTATAGAATTATTAAAAAAATATGAAATAGCTATAAAAGACGAATTTAGCAGCATGACAACAACAGAAGAAGAACAAAATGAAGAGAAAGATACAAATAGGAATTTAATGTTAAAATTAGCAATATGTAATATGTGTTACATAGATGAATATACTTGCGCATTTAAAGAATATTATTATAAAGGAACATATAATATAGAGGAAAGTAAAGAAATAATAAAATTATATTTTAGTAAATTACCTGAACCATTTAGTTCAAAAATAATAAAGAGTTGGGATGAAGCAAAAATAGTAGATACTCTAGGAGCAAGAATAAAATTTTTCCAATAATGGTATAGAAACCTATGTGAAAAATATAGAGAAGAAATAAAAATGAAAAAAATATTAATAAGAAATTTAGCATGTTGCAAAGATAAAATAGTACCTCAATTTGGATGGGAAGAAAGATATTATAGGAAAAGAAAAAGGCATAAGAAATATAAGAAATAAAAAAAATCAAAATATAAATATAAGAAACCAAGAAAAAGATATTATGTAAAAAATTATAAATATAAAAGACCATATAGGAAAAAGAAATCTATAAAAGAATGTACTTGTTATAATTACGAAAAATTAGGACATTTAGCTAGAGATTGTAAATTACCTAAAAACCCAAAAAATAAACAAATATAAGAAATAAAAATAGAAAATACAGAATATATGCAGATAGATTATATAGATTACGAATTAGAAAGTGAAGATAGTATATATGAAATTTCAGAGAATGAAACAGATAATGAAATAGATAGTGAATTAGATAAACTAAAAGACTGAAGAACATATAAGAATGAATCAAATAACTGAAGAAGATATAAAAATAATAACAAAGGAAGAATATTTAAATGAAGAAGGAACAGATCAAAAAATAATACTTGATAGTCATATATTTGATGAAATAAAAGGAAAAGAATTAGATTTAAGTGTAGAAAAAATATTTAAAATACCAACAATAAAAACATATTTAGTAGAAGAAAAGAAGAATACTACGTAGTAAGCCAAAAAGAACATGTAATAAACTGTAGATATGCAAAAGGTAAAGCTAGTATACCACTAGTACAAAAAGAATAACTAATAAAGAAATAAACGATATAAAAAGTAGAGGCCCAATAAAATATATACACCTTGGAGGTACAGAGATATTGATAAAAGAATATTTTAGAGAAGGAATAGATACACCAATAGAACTATATTTAGTAGATGATAGTATTATAAAACCTATAGAAAAAAGTATAATAATTGCAATAATAGAAACTTTAATATACCAAAAATTTAAATGTATAATAAGTGCAAATTATTCAGTAACAATAACAGATAAAAATATAGATAAATCATTAGTATTATATTGGAAAATATCAGGAATAGAACTAACCCCAGGAAGTAAAATATTTATAGCAAGATGTAAAAATCTATATGTATTAACTACAAAACACAAAATAACAAGAAAAAATAAAATTAATAAAATACAAAAAGAAAGACCTTTCGAACAATTTGTAAAAATAATTGATACTAATGATTATAGTTATAGGAACATAGATATTGAAGAAGATTTAGAAATAATAAATGATAGAATAAGTACAACAAAAAGAATAGCTTATGAAAAATCAAAATCATCAAGTTCATCAAAAAGAACAATTTATGAAACAAGTTCAACAGTTAACTTAAACCAATATCACATACCAGGAACAATAAATGAAAAATAATATTTAATACTCTTAAATACAGGACAAGAAGAAAATTATATAGAAAAATATCTAGTAAAAAATGAGGAAATAAAATCTGATAATAATCTACCAAGAAGCTTACTAAACGCTAAAAATAGAGCATAAAAAAATAACAATAGGAGTCAGAAAAATGAAAATAGAATTTGAAATAAAGGAAGAAATGCAAAAGCAGACATAATATTAGGAATAAAATGGTTAGAACAAGTAAAACCATATACAATTATCTATAACATATAACAGAGAGAAATTATTCTTAAGAAGAGCTTTAACATGATATGAAAATATATGTATTAATGAAGATAGTAGTAGAAGGATATTACAGTAGATATTATACACCTATGATAGATACAGGAGTAGAAGCTAATTTATGTAGTCATAATTGTTTACCAGAAAGTAAATGGGATAAACTAAAAACACCAATAATATTTAAAGGATTTAATAATGAAGGAAACTTAATTACTTATAAAGCTAAGAATGTAAAAACACAAGTATGGGATAAAATATTAACAATAGAAGAAATCTATAATTATGAGCTAACATCAAAAGATATACTTCTAGGAATGCTGTTTTTAGATAAATTATACCCACATATAATAACTAGAATGGATTGGTGGTTTACAACACCATGTAAATAGAAAGAATGAGCAAAAAGAGTTATTAGTAAAATAAGAAATAAAACTGATTAGATAGAAGGAAGTGAAAAATTACACAATAGAACTGGTCGTATTTTCAATAAATAAAAAGGAAATAACTATATTTTCAATAAATAAGATAGAAATAATTAAGAAAAAATTAGAACAATTATATAGTGAAGATCCATTAACAGGATGGGAAAAACATAAAACTAAAATAAAAATTGAATTAATAGATAAAAATAGCATAATAACTCAAAAACCATTAACATATATTTTTGACGATTTAAAAAAAATTAAAATGCATATAGATGAATTATTAGAAAAACAATATATACAAAAAAAAGTAATAGCAAACACAATAGTCCAACATTTATAGTAAATGAACATAGTGAACAAAAAAGAGGAAAAAATAGAATGGTTATTGATTATAGAAATTTAAATGCAAAAATTATGACATATAATTACCCAATACCAAATAAGATATTAAAAATAAGACAAATACAAGGATATAATTACTTTAGTAAATTTTATTGTAAATCAAGATTTTACCATTTAAAGTTAGAAGAAGAATCTAAGGAATTAACCGCATTTACGGTACCACAAGGATTTTATGAATGGAATGTACTACCATTTGAATATAAAAATGCACCAGGTAGATATCAACATTTTATGGATAGTTATTTTAAACAATTGCCTAATTGTATAGTATATATAGATGATATACTATTAAATACAAAGACTAAAGATGAACATTTAAAATTATTAGAACAATTTACACATATAATAGAAAAATTGGGAATAAGTTTAAGTGAAAAAAAAAGCAGAAATAATGAAAAATTAGGTAGAATTTTTAGGAATACAAATAGATAAAAGTGGAGTAAAAATGCAAAAACATATAGTCCAAAAAATAATAAATTCAGAAGAAGAATTAGAAATAAAAAAGAAATTACAATCATTTTTAGGATTAGTAAACCAAGTAAGAAAATATATTCCAAAATTAGCAGAAAACTTAAAACCATTACAGAAAAAATTTAAAAAAGAATGTAGAATATAGCTATAATGAAGAAGACAAAAAACATGTACAGAAAATAAAATTACTTCGTAAAGAATTACCAAAATTATAGTTTCCAGATGAAAATAAAATTACATATATAGTAGAAGCTGATGCAAGTGAATATAGTTATGGAGGAGTACTCAAATATACATATGAAGAAGAAAAATTAGAACATCACTGTAGATATTATTCAGGAACGTTTAACGAAATAGAAATAAAATGGGAAATAAATAGAAAAGAATTTTGTTCTTTATATATTTGTTTAATAGCATTTGAATCATATATCGTATATAACAAGTTTATTGTTAGAAAAGATAATACACAGGTACGATGGTGGCTAACAAGAAAAATACAAAACTCAGTTACGACAAAGGAAATTCGAAGACTAGTATTAAATATACTGAATTTTACATTTACAATTAAAGTAATCAATACTAACAAAAATGGAAGAACTGATTTAATTCAAGGAATCAAGTACTGATTTATTCAACTTGCAAAGAAGTTAGAGACCATAACATGGAAGAACTTAGGAAATGGAGATTAACACTCATCAGACCGGAAGAACAACCGTTAACGAGATCTATCAGAAAGGGAATTATTTCAGAAGAAGCTATGGATCAATTTTGTGAAAAAGTTGGCCAAAAATACAAAGACCACATATGCAGCAGATGTAGTGGGAGGCACAACTTCATTTCGGATGTGACGCTACACTAACAAGAAAATAGAGAAGATAACCAAAACAGATACAAGGAAGAAAGAGATAAAGATAAAAGACATGTGAATAAATTAGCATAACTTTACTTTACGTAAAATCTTGTACAAAGTTTTGATGTAAAGTCTTAGGCATTTAAAGTTTTTTGTCATTTAGTGCTTTATGTCAAAGTCTTCTTTTAAAAGATGAAGACTTTTTGTAAGCATTAATTAGTCTAGCCTAGACTAGTATAGACTTTGATTTTGCAAGTCATTTTAGGAAACGTGTAAAAAAATCATCTGTAAATTTTAGTTATAAATAGAAGAACCGAAGGCAGTGTAAAGGCAAGCCTTCATGCGTTGAAGCAAAAAACTCTCTTTTGTCTACAACAAATATTTTGCTCATTTATTAAAAAACAGGTATATTTCAATGGAAAAATCTAAGGAGAAACAAAACTTAGAATTATCAAACCTACCAAAACAGGTATATTCATTTAAAGTTATGAATAGCTAAATTCATAAATTCCTAACAATCATGATATGATAAAATAAGTTCATGTTAGTTACTTTATACTAGAATTATTCGAAGAATAGCATGTTAAGAAGTTTATTGGCAAAGTGGAAACGGAGAAAAATCTCTAAGAACTATGCTATCCTAAAGGTGAAACCAATGAGGCAAGAAGCCATGGTGAGGAGTAGTCAGAGTAGAGACGTTGTTTAAGGGAAAAGTATCTGGATTACTATGCTAATAGTGACCAATGAACATGTTATTTAAGAATAATCAAGTATATAGTAATCTAAAATGATCATATTTTGTTATGTATATGATTGGAAGGAATATTTTGAAAATAGAATTTTATGAAAAATGGATAATTATTTATCTGACGAAATGGTAGATAAATTTAAAATACTTATTTTGTATGTGCTTAAGGATATAGAAATAATAGATATAAGAAAAATCATATTAGAAAAAATATTTGGTAAATTACGTATATCTAGAATTTTGGGAAAAAGATATGAGAAACATACAATTAGTAGAAAAACAAATGAAAAAAATTTAGAAAAATGTATGGAAACTAAAGATATAAAATATATAAAATTTCTTAATGAAAATATGCAAGAATTATTTAGATTAAAACAAACAACTAGTAAATATTATGAAAAAACATTTAATCAAGCCTAAATGACAGATGATATTAAAATACTTATTTTATATATACTTAGAGATATAGAAATTATAGACATAAAGAAAATAATATGGAAAAAATTACAAGATTATGAAGAGGAAGAATTATTAAACAGTATAGAAAACTTACGCATATATTATGAACATCAATATTATTTAGATTCAGGTGGATATTATATAGACTAAAAATGTCAGAATATATTAAGAAAATTTGAGTAAACCAAGAAGACCTACATAAATAAATTAATTATAGAAAACAAATTAGAGAAATAATGAAAAATCTAATAGAAAAATTAAAATGGATTAGACGATGAAAAATTTAGAAAAAAACAAAGATAAAAGTTTAGATAGTTTAAAAAATTCATTAAGAAGGGAACAAGAAAAAACAGTTATAGTATTAATAACCTCCAATAAGATATTAAATACAGTACAAATAGAATATATTATTATACATTTACTTTAGAAGAATAAAATAATAAACTACGAATTTCTAAAATATTGGAGACAAGAAATGGAAGAAATAAGATTAACAGAAAACCTTATAAAAACAAATTTAATTGAATATTTTAAAACAAAAGATATAAAATATTTAGAATATCTTAAAAATAATATAGAAAACTTATAAAAACTAAGAGAAAAAGCTAAAGAATATTATAGAAAAGCATTTAATCAACTACCATTTAATCACCCCTAAAATATGAATATCAGTAAAATTGAATATGTTAATAAGATATATGGAAATAAAAGATACAACAACGATAGAAAAACAGTTAATGAATATTACTACAAAATATTTACCAATTACATAAATTAATGGATACATCTTACGAAAAGAATAAATCATTAAAAGAAATCGAAAATAAACTATATAGTTTATACCTAGAATACAAAAGATTACATAATACCAACGAGGATCCTAGAACACTAGATAATTTAATTACGATAATATCTAATTTAGAATATGAATTAATAAAACATCTTAAGTCAAGAAGATAAAAATAAAAATTAATCCAATCAATAATTTTCAAAAAATACATTATATAAAAATAAATACTTAAAATTAATCCAATCAATAATATTCACAAAATACGTTATATAAAAATAAATAATTAATCAATAATATTCAAAAAATACATTATATAAAAATAAATACTTATTACCTAATAACTATTTATTATCTAGTAAAGTTACCGCGCCTAAATCCGCACCCCCTACAATTGGTATCAGAGCCTATGTTCTTTAAAGTAATTTGATCAAGTATATTTTCAAGTAATTATATGTTGCTATAGTAGATACCTAAGACACAATTACAAGTCAATAATCATGGAACTTTCTCCAGATTGTAAACCCCAAATATAATTCAAAACAAATTGTAGACACATAAATTTGACCCTCCTGTTTTTCAAATTTATCCTATACACCCTCACTTTACCACGCACCCTTATAATATATGATAATTTCTCCACACAAAAAAATAATTCTTAACAAATACCCAATTGAGATTCCACACTCCTACTCACCCAACTACCCTTTCCCACGTGTCCCCCCAACTCACGTTTTGTCCGTCACCATAACAAAACAACATAAAAAAAGAATAGAGACAACGATATATACAACTACGCAGAAAAAAATAGGGGGGACTTCATTCTCGACCTTCATATTTTTTTTTGAATTCCATTAAAACCTACACAACAACCTATCTGTAAAACATCATTAAAATACATTACCATAAAATTATACACACATATAACCTTCACTCGCCATTAACACTCTCACAGACATAGATGACAAGGGAGAAAACAATAGAAAAGGGAGAAAAAAGATACACAAATAGAGAGAGAGACCGGGGAACGGATACATGGATTATACACACACTATAACAGAAAAAAGGAAGGCGAATTGGAGAACACACAGAGAAAAATAAAGAAGAGCAATATCATAGCTCCATCTTCTTACTTGTCGAAGAAAAGCCAATAATAACAATCATAAATAGGAGCAAGTAGCAATAACAGGAAACAGACCCACGTGGTTTAATTTTTTTGGCAAAATTTCACCAAAAAATGCCATCTCCACCAGCTGAGAACCCCTATTAACACTGATCAAATAGCCACCCTAAATTCCCTTAGAATTAGTGACTAAATATCACCTAAACCAACCTAAATCTATATATTCTGGTAAAGCCTCACTATGTTTTCGATGAACAGCCGGCGATCTCTCACCGAAAATACCATCAGCTCCATCGACCATCATTTACCCATAAAAAATGACTAAAAATTCAATTTGGCCGATCCTCATTCTAATTTTTGACAAAATCCATCGAAAAATAGCCGAAGTAGATTTGTTGTCTATGAAATTAGGTGTGGGTTTTCTCAATTTCATGATTTTTGGCTTGGATTAGTGAAAAATAGAAGTGGGCGTGGGTGGAATTTGAGGCTGACATTATCAACTTTGGGTTCCATTGTTGAGGTTCAATTTAAGGTTCTTTAGTGTAGATTATGTCTTTTCAATCGAGTAATACTTGATTTTAAAGCTTCAATTAAGGTCCATTCCTCATCTCATTCTTGTCTAATCTTAAGTTTTGATACTTTATGTGGTGAATTCAAGATGTGCACACTTTTCTTTCTCTAGTCTTGTTATGTTTGGATCATTGTGAATGATTATCGATATTGATTGATTGATCTACTTGAATTGGGCAGTTTATTGATTTGAACTTAAATAAGGTAAATCTTAATTCAGGAAGGGATTGAAAATTGATAAAAGTGGATATGATTGACTAGCTTTGCTTCATTGGTTGTTGATTAATTTGAATAAGAGTTAAGTTTGTTTTCATTCGATAGTAGTATGTTTAGGCCAAATTTGATAGGTAAATGGTAGGTTGGGTAGGAAAATTGAAGAAATTGATGATTGTTGAATATTTCAATTACTTTCTTGGGATTGTTTTAGCTTACCACATTCACTCAAACAAATTCATTTTATTAGAAAATACCTAGAGATAAATTATACTTATTCACCGAAGAATGCCCTGAAGTATGTTGTATGCAGAGGATGTTCGTGATTAGGGCACGAGGTGTCTGTAGAGCATAGTTAGTGTAGTTTAAATTAGTTTAGGTTTTTATTTTAGTACTTTTTCATTATTTTGGGTTGTATTAATTGGACACTAGACATTCTTCTTTTTACGCTTTGGTTGTTTGTTTGTTTGAATATGTGTGCTTTTTGTGAATTTATCATCTCATAGTGTCATATTAGTCGATACAATTCAAAAAAGCGATTGTGTTTGAACCACTAGATCGAGGGGTGCCTAGAACTTTTTACTTGGTTAACAAAATTCCTTAACTGGAATCTCTGTTCACAGATCAATTTTAAAAGAATCAATTTTGTAAAAGGATTTCTAGAGGTGACTTGGCACACTAGATTTATGTCAAGTAGAGAATCTGAGTTTAAGTTAAATCCTTTTCAAAATACATTTTCTATTTTGTCACTTTAATAAATAAAAACTCTTCTTGAACTTAAAAATTAATTTTTTTTTCAATAAAAATGGGGTGTGACAGCTCTGACGACTCTAGTGGGGAAGTTTGTTTTAGAATTCAAGCTTCATTATTATGTTGTATCATCTTAGTTTGCACTATGGTTGTATAGACATTTGTTTGTGTTGCCCTTTATCATTGTTGGATACCTACGTGCTACGTATTTATAGTTTTTCTTATGTGTTATCGCTTTATATCCACTTTGTGGGAATACATTGGGTTTATTGTTGTTGTTATCACTTTATATCTATCATCATTAGTATTACCTCTAGTAATTTATTTCAAAGAAAGTCTTATAGTAAATGAACTTTTTTTGAGTCATTATTACCTTAGGAGGTGGAGCCATCGGACGTATGGAGTGGGGAGAAATCAATAGCAGCCACCATCAACCATACGCTTTCTTAAATAGCCTTGTTAGTTGAACCCAACCTAGGTCAGTCTTTAAGTCAGTCTTATTTGCATCATGTTGAGACCTAGTGGGATCGATTTAGTCCTTTGTAGAAGACTTACCCTGAAGCATCCCTACGTGCTACGTGTTGTATCTTTGAGGTTAAAAAAGACATTTGATGGATTGATTGAGGGGGGATGTGTTAAAGGTTGAAGGAAAAAGTGTATCCAGGCTAAAGCATTTAAGAAAAACAGTTTAAAAAAATTAAAAAAAAAAAGAGAGTTTCGTAGTTTATAGGAGTTCTTTATGACTTTTGCTTTCCACAATCAAAAATTTAAAAATAATCTACCTTTTGCATTACTTTCAAAACAAAACAAAAAAAAATTATAAGAGTTTTTCTTTATCTTCTTTAGCATGCATTCATAACTAGAAAATTTCACAGAAAAAATTATTTAATAGGAGCTTTATATATTTTTTATAGAGAAAAATTGAAAAAGATTTCTTTGGAAGCATTGTGCATCTTGTTTAATGAAAAATAGCAAAAGAGATTTTTCTTTTAGTGTCTTCATGTTCTCTACGTCGAAAAATATCAAAAATATTTTATGTTGGTTCTTTATTTTTGAACAATTTCGCATGAAAGTACAAAAAGAATTTCCTTTCATAGTTTTGATTTCATTTTATATGAAGTTTCAAATTGAAAACTCAAAATAAAAATCTGCGTGTTTCATAATTTATTTTTGTTATGTCTTAAGTCAAAATTCAGTCTATTAGTTAATGTTTAATTGTTCAATCTGGACGAACTACACACACCTGATTCTCCTCTCTCAGGAGTGAGATACGTAGGCAGCCCTTCTTGGGTTCAGTGATCTTTAATTTTTTTTTTTCTAAAATACAAAAAGTTTTCCTTTAGTAGTTTTAGATTTCATTTGTGTACGAAATTTAAAATCGAAAATTCAAAAGGATTTTTTGTCAATACCTTTGAAAAAAATAATAAAAGAAAAAAAGATATTTTGTTTACTTTTCATTTTTGATTAGTTGTTTCATGCATTTTTTCAATATGAAAATACAAAAAGATTTTTCTTTGATAATCATAGGATTTTTTTTTAATAAAGGATTCAAAGTTGAAAAATTCAAAAAGATTTTCACGAACTTCTTGTGAAAACTATTTATTTTGTGTCAAAATTTTATGAACTAAGCACACCTAATTTGCCTCTCTTGAGAGTGAGATACATAGGCTTCCTTCTTGGGTTCAGTGATTTTTAAAAAAAAATAAAAGTTTTTGAGAACGTGTTGAACTCTAACGCCTTTGTTATTTCTATTATTCAATTAGTTTAAGGTAGTTGGTTTCTGGCATTTTGGCTGGTCCTCAATATTACACCAAGTCCAAAAGAAAGATAGTTATGACCAACAAAGATACTGAGGTTGTTATCATTGATTAAACAAGAAGTTCGGAGAGTGAGAATTTAGGACCTAATGAAGAGATTCTGAAATTAAGGCAACAAATGGTAGAAATGCATTGAGATTGGACTAATGGGATGCCTCCTCCTTTATTTTTCACTGATAATATGGACTATCTTTCTAGCTTACATCCAGTGTCACATGCACAAATTCCTATTTCTTTTGACATGCCACAATATGCACCAGGGTTTAGTCTGGGAAGCACTATCCCAACACTTTCAATAATTATTTTCTAGCTCCTCAACACAAAGCTACCACATACCCGGCTCCACCCCCACATGAAGCTCCTACTTCTGATATTCATCCAATGGTTGTGATCCTCTACTCTGCAAATAATCCTATATTAAATATTTTTGGTGATCAATATTATGATCTTGAGCCTAAATTTAAGTTGACTAATCCTTATGGCTTTACTCAACCACCTGAATTGCCTCTTAACGCTAAGAAGCCTGTTATGACATAAGAGCAAGAAGAAGTGACCCAAAAGGTGAAAAACTTGGAACAGTTATGAAGAACTTATAAGGACTTCGGGGTACAAAAGTGTCTCATATAAAGACTTATGCATATTTCCAAATGTTAACCTCCCTCTTGTCTTTAAGATGCTGAAGTTTTAGAAGTATAATAGACACGGAGATCCCGTATCATACTTAAGACATTATTACAATCAATTGTGGGGTTCTGGAGGGAAAGAAGAATTACTTATGGCTTATTTCAGGAAAAAAATTAGCAGGTTTAGCTTCAGACTGATTTTTTGGTCAAGACATTGTTAAGTGATATGGTTGGGATGATATGGCTGATAAATTTATGTATCAATTTAAATACAATATTGGCTTGATCCCCTATGAAAATTCTTTGGCCAGCATGACAAAGAAGAGCGTCAAAAGTTTCAGGGAATATGCCATTAAATGGCATAAACAAGTAAAAAGAAAGAAAAATGGTGGAGGTGTTTATTCAAACACAGGATGAAATATATTTTTAACACCTGTTAGCAGCATTACGCAAGCCATTTATTGAGGTCCTCAAAATGGAAGAGATGATAGAGGATGGGATTAAGACCGGTTGCATTGTGAATTTTTCTAAGAGTTCAGGCGCAACAATTGGAAAGATACTTCTCTCCTTACTAGGAAGGGGTTTTGGTTGTTTGTTTTGTTATCTTTTCTATTATCTAAATTATTTTAGGGTTTTAGTTTGAGATCTTTCCTGTTTTGTCCCTCTGTCGTTTATGTTCAAACCCTTCTATCCTTTCTTTCAACTAAATAAAGCGCCCTTTTTTGCTTTATAATATGTGTTGTTTCTTTATTTTCTTTACAAAATATATTTTATGTTGGTTCTAGTGATATAACCTGCTTGTGAAATTTTCAGTCAGATCTTAAAATCCAGTTTAGTCATGAAACATTGAATCAGAATGTTGAAGTTATAAAAAGAGCATCTGAGAAAGTAGATAGAATGTCGGGACATTTGGTGACCAAATTTAAGCCTTACTTGAATAAACTACGACAGTCACTTTGAGAATCACAAGAATAACCTAGTTATCAATTGAAAGGTACATCTCCAACATTTTTAATGGGGTCAAACATTGGATGAACGATCTCCCATGTGAAGAGAAACAAAAAAAAATTCATTCCACTAAAGTATGAGTCATCATTCAATGTGAGGTACGTGTACAACAAAGGTGGGTTTGGGTGTTTGACAACTGCGGAAGAAGAAGTGACACACATGTTAATTTTAAATTATAGTGTTGTGAAAAAATGCCACAAGTGATCTTTACCTTCCAGTTCATATTGCACGTTTTGTACATGCATTTTTAAGGATTGATACGATGAATGCATTTTATTCTACTATTCAAACATGGTGTCATCCTTTGTTTACCCCATGTCAGCTTTGTTCTATTTTTTCTTTTGTACCCATCTTTTTGAATCAAGTTGGAGTCAACAAAAGTTTCAAACAAATGTGTCGAGCAAAAGAATAGAGTCAAGAAAAATTCAAAAAAAGTGAGTACAAAAAAGAGATAAAAGTATCAAGGAAAATAGAGTCGGAAAAGTCCCAAAGAGGAAAAAGAAGAAAAGAAATACAAATCAAGCAAAAAGATAAGTTGCTGAAACTACATTTGACCTAATTCTTGTAATGACAAGATACATAGGTAGCCCAACTCTGGGGTTTGGTCCAAGAAAATAAACTATTTAGAATTACTTAGTCAAAACAAACATGAGCAAGAGTTAATTTTTGTGGCTTGAGTTGATTCCAAAAATTGTAAGTCTTAGCTCACTTTAAGTGTCGTTCGAGCTTCATGTCATCCTTTCTTTCTAACTCTATCTAAAAATCCACATTACAACCAAAGAAAGTTTTTCAGATCATTCTTTGAGAATGTTAAGGCTAAGCCTGCAATGGATATATGATATTGTATTTTGGGTACTACTTGTCTTCATTAGCATAAGGAATCAGAAGAGAAATATAAATAAAAATGACTTATTAGTGAAAATCCACACGGATACCATAAGGCAATGGTGAGATGAGAAAAATAAAATGAGAGAGTCGTATTGGTGAAAACCTTTATGGCTACCGTAAGATGATGGTGAACTGAAAGAAACAAAAATAAGAGAGTCGTATTGGTGAAAACCATTATGGGTACTGTAAGGAGGTGGTGAGCTGAGAAAAATAAAATTAAGAGAGATTTATCAGCGAAAACCCTTCAGGACATCACTAGTTGAATGAGGACTATGAGTGCAATTAGTTTAAGGAACAAACTTAGTTTCAGGGTCATTAACTAAAAAACATTTGGCAAAAAGTTTGGATCTAAAGATCAGGCAGTTTAATCCAAAATGCATATCATAATCATTAGAGTCGACTGTTGTATTCAATTTTTCTTTCTCCATTTTTATAAAAGGGACATTTCTTGTCTTTCCTTTCTTCTCTATCTTTCTATTTTTGTTCTTGTGAGTTTATCATCCAAATAGAAATCATTGTTATTTTTCTCATGTCTTTTTAGTCAAGTTCAGGTCAAAACAAGTGAGAAAGGATTCCAAAATTTGCTACTAACTTCTTCAATTACAAAAGCAAGCCAAAAGCCCATGCACATGATGGTAAAATAACCCAAATTGAAGCAAAATATGTCCTATTGACTAACAGGTTATGAACTTATGAAAATACAAAGTTTCGATAGATTTTAATATGTAGACACCATGAGACAGAGCTAGAGTGTTTTCATAAGAGTCATTCTTAATAGCATGAGTTTAGGTAATGGTGAAACATGTCATTGACAAGTGCCAGCAGTTTGATGCAAGTTAAATATGACAAGTGCAAAAGTGATTGTCTCAAAAGCTAAAGCTACAAACTAACCACCATGTTTTTATACTCACAAGTTTTTTTTGTATGAAATAGGAACACAAATTACGTTCAAATAAAGGGCTTCAAAGCCTAAATGTCCAAAGGGGTAATTCCTTACTTCTACAAATGCAAGAGGAAATATTTCTACATAGGTTTGATAATCATAATCATAGTAAAAATATATCATCCTATATCCACAGGAGACGCACTTTCTTTTCTGGGTGATTCAATTTTCATTCATTGTCACTCCTAGAAATCACACTTTTCTGTTTAATCCCTAGTAGACTCACTTTCTTGTGTGGGTAATTCAAGTTTCAGTTGTTAGGTGAAACACTTTCTATCTTGAACCTTCACTCCTAGAAGCCACACTTTCTAGTCGAGTCTTTCTATTTAACCCCTAGGAGACACACTTCCTTGTATGGGTAATCCAAGTTTAATTAGTTAGGTGACACACTTCCTAACTTGAACCTTCGATCCTAGAAGTCGCACTTCCAAGTCGAGTCTTTCTATTTAACCCTTAGGAGACACACTTCCCTGGGTAATTCAAGTTTTGGTTGTTAGGTGACATACTTCCTAATTTGAACTATCACTCTTAGAAGCCTCACTTTCTACCCGAGTCCTTCAATTTAACCCCTAGGAGATGCACTTATTTGTCTGGGTATTTTAGATTTCATTTATTAGGTGACGCACTTCCTAATTTGAACTTTTTCTCCTAGAAGCTATACTTTCTAGTCGAGTCACATAATTTAACCCCTAGGAGACACACTTCCTTATCTAAATAATTCATGTTTCATTTATTAGGTGAAGAACTTCCTAACTTGAACCTTTACTCCTAGAAGTCACACTTTCTAATTGAGTCCTTCTATTTAACCCCTAAGAGACACTCTTCCTTGTTTAGGTAATTTGCATTTCGTTCATTAGGTGACACACTTTCTAACTTGAACTATTGCTCCTAGAAGATGCACTTTCTAGTCTAGTTATTCCATTAACCCCTACGAGACACACTTTCTTGACTAGATGTTCCAGTATTCATTTGTTAGGTGACACACTTCACAAAGTGAACCTTTACTTCTTGAAGGTGCACTTTCTAGTCGAGTCATTCCATTTAACCCAGGAGGCACACTTCCTTGTCTGGGTATTTTAATTTTTGTTTGTTAGGTGACACACTTCCTAACTTGAACATTCACTCATAGAAGTTGCACTTTCTAGTCGAATCCTTCCATTTTAACCCTAAGCGAATATTTTCTTGTTAGGGTATTTCAAGTTTTTTTGGTTAGGTGATACACTTCCTCACTTGAGCTTTTACTCCTAGAAGACACACTTTTTAGTCAGAGTCCCTCACTTTAATTCTTATAAGACACACTTCCTAGTCTTGGTCATTCAATTTTACTCTGAAGAGATACATTTATTGGCCTGAGTCTTGATTTACCTTTGCATTTTGCATTTTGTAAGTAGTTATAATTTGGTTAGATACACACAATTTTTTTTGATGATAAACTAGGGAAAAAATTTATTTGTATTATTTAAAACTTTATTTTCTGTTCAGATCCTTCTAGAAAATGAAACTTTATTTTTTGGAAGATGGGATATTTCTTTATCATAATCCTTTTTGAGATAAATTTTTTTCTAGTTTTGAGGTTGAGTTCAGGATCCAGCCTGAAGAATAGGTGAAGATTATCAATTGTAAATCAGGAGCTCTTCTGGAGAATAAACTACAGAAATTGCAAGTCAGGAGCCTGCCTGAAGAAAAAGGTGAAGAAATTGCAAGTCAGGAGCCCTCCTGGAAAATAGGGTAAAGAAATATCAAGTCAAGAGTCCTTCTAGAGAATATAGTGACAAAATTTCATGTCAGGATCCCTCGTGGAGAATAGGGTGAAGAAATTGAAAGTCGGGAGTCCTCTTGGAGAACATGGTAAAAAAATTGCAAGTCAGGAGACGACTTGGAAAATAAGGTGAGGATTTTCAAGTTCAAGTTCAAGTTCAAGTTCAAGTTCAGAAGTACCACCTGCAGAACATGGTCAATTTTTGAGTACGTCTCTGATAACAAATTTTGCATGGAGAAAGAATCTGTAGACACCTAATTTTGTCTTGCCCAAAAACCCAATTCATCCATTTTTACCTCACGTTATCATACACCCTCACCCATGTGATTATACCCCACAAAAATACAAAAATAAAAAAATTTCAATTAATCCCTAACAAATTAAATCCCTAATATTCCCTTATCCTAACAAACTTTATCACAACCAACTCACAACCCTTACCCCCTACCCCATCCCCTACCCACGTAACCCTCTACCTACTCTTTTTTTTTACACATTTTATTATGGCCATTTTCCAGATACAAAAAGAGGGATCCATAAATAGAATAGAGAGCATAGACACACAGGGATATTTTTCTTCTCCACAATCATGGGGAATTTTCACACATACACATAATTTACACAGATTTCCATATGAATATAACAGAAACAATACACACAGTTTACACCCAGAGACTCACAATTTTTCCATTCATATACAAAATAATACCGATTCACACAGATTGACTGGAAAATATGTTCACAATTAACACACAGCACAACTCCAATTCAAATACCCACAACACATTAGGATACACAAACACTACCGAAAAAACACACATCCCACCAAAAATGATATATACCACTACACAAAAAGAAAGATTAAGGGAGATATTGAGAGCAAAAATAGTGAGAAATGGAGGGAGATTGAGAAATATCAGAGAGAGATTCTAGATTGAGAGTAAAGAAAATAGGGCTCCGATGAGTTTTCTTGTCAAAAATCACTTGAGAATTGACCCCCTGGGTATTGCTATCACTGTTATGTTAGATTTGTCATCTGAAAACACCACTAGCTCCATTTCTGACCCACACGCCGTCAATTTAAGCTTTCGATCAAACTAGTCAGAGTCTCTCACCAGACCAAAATTAGTGATCCAATCGTCCCACAACCGACCTTACTCTAGTTTTTGGTAAAGTCCATCAGAAATGGATTGATCCAGAGTAGTTTTGTACAACTTCGGATATGGTTTATCTCATTTTCTTCGCGATTTATGATTCTGAGTTAGTGGGTTGCAGCTGAGACTTGAATTGAGGTTTTCCGATTGTGAATTCAATATCGAGTTGGATTTTTTTTTGTGTCGAGGTTCGATTGAGGTTTTTGGATGCGGTCTCAAATTTTGGTTACATAATTTTGCATAGTAAAAGCTTCAATTAAGGTTTGATTTCACTACTTTCATCTTTTTATTTCTTTATTTATTATATTTGGTGTGTTGGATTGAATATTGTGTGTTGTTTGATCCTTGTTGATGATGAATTCGTGTTTGTTTTTATTCTTGGTTGGTTTCTTTGATTACGATTTGTATGGTGAAATGGTATCTCATTTGATAATTAAAATTGGTTATTTGGGGCAAGAATTAAAAATGAATAAAAATGCAAGTGATTAGTTTGTATTGATTAATTGATGTTTGTTTGATGCAAAATAGGTGTCGAATTTGCTAAATTTGATAATATCATGTTTTAGATCGAATCTAGTAGGCAAATGTTAAGTCGGGTAGGCAAAATTTAGTAATGGTGTTTTGTTGAATGTTTGAATGTGTGTGTGAATTGTTCTTTCTACTTTATCGCAAAAGACTTGAAATTGTGTCCATTTGCCGAGGAATGCCCTGAGGTTTTATGTACTTATTTACCGAGGAATGCCCCAAAGTATCATTTACGCTAGGGAAGCGCGTGATTAAGGCCTGAGGCATTGGGTGAAGCATTGGAGCGTAGTTTAGGATTAGTGTAGGTTTAATTTTCAGCACTTTTTTTTACTTTGGTTTGTAATAATTGAACTAGATATTATATTTTTGGATTTTTTTTGTTTTTGTTAGTTTGATTATTTTTTTGTGTTTTTGTGGTTATACGTTCATTATGTCAAATTAGCTGATATGCTCCACCGAGCGACCGTGGTCGAACCATGGGATCGAGGGGTGCCTAACACCTTCCCCTCGATCAACAGAATTCCTTTACTGGAATCTCTGTTCGCAAATCAGTTTTAAAGAGTCAAAATTGTTTTGAAAAAGGATTTCTAAAGGTGACTTGGCGCACCCGATTTATGCCAAGTGGTGACTCTGAGTTTTGAATATAAAAGGTCCTTTTCGAAATCAATCTTTATTTTTTCACTTAATAATAAAACCCTTTCAAACTTTAAAATTAGAAATCTTCTGGTAAAAAAAGAGGTGTGACAGCTCTGACGACTCTGCTGGGGATATTTTTTGAATTCGAGCTTATTTTTTGAGTTGTATCGACTTAGTTTGACATTATGGGTGTATAAATATTGTTTGTGTTATCATTTGAGTTTATTTTTGTTGAGTATCTATGTGCTATGTGTTTACAGTCTTTCTTTATATGTTACCGCTTTACATCTGGCATTATTTGAATAACCCGAGTTAATTTTTTCTGCAACAAGTCTCGGAGTGCACGTCGTGTACACAAACTCTAGTTGAGTCACCCTTATTTTATGTGGGGGAGCCTTTGGTTCTATGGAGTAAGTGGAAAGCAAAGCAGTCACTATCGACTATATGCTCCCCCGAACGACGTTGTTAGTGGACCGCAGCGTAGGTCAGCCTTTAGGTCCTGTTTATCTGCATTATATTGAGACATAGCGGGACCTACTTGGTCCTTTGTAGGAGACTCACTCCTAAAGAATCATTATGTGCTAATTATTGCATCTTTGAGTATAACAGGGTCATTTGACGGGTTGATTTGGGGGAAACATGTGTTATAATTAAAGGAGCGTGTGTTTAGGCAAGGAAAAAAGAAAAGAAAAAAAAGAATTTCGTAGTTTTTTTAGTGTTTTTTATGGTTTTTATTTTTCATAATCCAAAAATCAAAAAGAGTTTTACCTTTTGCACTCAATTTTATCAAAAAACAAAACATCAAACAGATTTTCCTTTTGTTTCTTTACTAAGCATTAACAATTCAAACTTTTAAAAAGATTTTTTTAATAGGAGCTTTTTATAAAAGAAAAATGCAAAAAGATGGTAGAAGTTTTGTACATTTCATATAATGAAAATACTAAAAAGATTTTTCTTTCATAGCTATTGGTGTCATTTTTCTGTGAAGTGTCCAATTGAAATCTCAAAAAGATTTTATTGACATTGTTCATTGTCTATCTTTGGTCGTATCTCTCAAAACAGGTGTAGTTTGTTATTTAATCCTTAACTATCCAATCTGGATGAATACAAACCCTGATTCTCCTCTCTCGGGAGTGAGACATGTCTGCAGCCTATTGTGGATTCGGGGATCTTATTTCAAAAAATCCAAAAATATTCATTAGAGTAGGTATCTCATATACATCTTTAGAAGGAAACTAAAAAAATATTTTCTTTTAATAGGTCCAGTTTCATTTTCGTATGAAATTCAAAATCTAAAACCCAAAAATATTTTCTTTGGTAATCATAGGTTTCATTTCGTATAGAAATTTGAAAAATTCAAAAAGATTATCTTCACTCTTCATTTAGAGTAGGTGACATATACATCTTTAACAGAAAACTACAATTTTTTTTTGTAATAGCTTCAAGTTTCATTTTTGTATGAAATTAAAAATCGAAAACCCAAAAAGATTTTCTTTGGTAATCATAGATTTCATTTTGTATAGGGATGTTAAAGCTGAAAAATTCAAAAAGATTTTTTTCAATTCTTTTGACAAATTGTTATTTTCTTTTATTCTTAAAAATTTTGAGAAATAGAAAAAGAAAGAGAGTTTTATTGGCCCTTTTGTAGCCAAACTTCATGAACTATGCACACCTGATTCTCCTCTCCCAGGAGTGAGATACATAGGCACCCTTTTCGGGTTTGGTAATCTTTTCCAAAGAAAAGGAAAAAGAAAAAGGTTTTGATAAAGTATTGAACTCTAACACATTTGTTATCTCTTGTTTAGTTAGTTTAAGGTGGTTGTATTGTGGCATTGTGACATTGTAGCTGGTTCTCCACATCACACCAAATCTAAGAAAGGTTGAGCTATGTCCAACAAGGATATAGAGAGTGACCTCATGGATCAAACAAAGAGTTAGAAAATAAGAGTTTAAAGGAAGAGAATTTGAGACTAAGACAACAAATGATGAAAATATATCGAGCTTGGGCCAGTGGGTTGCCTCCCCCCTTCATTTCCTGCTATTAATCCTACAAATACCTCGAGTTTTCCACCAAAATCGCAAAGTTAGTTTCCTACTATTGTTGATGAACTGCAACATAACTCAGAATTCATTCCAAGCCAAAAGTATTCCAATACTTCCTCCACTCTTTCTTTAGCTCCTCAGTATAAGCCTACCACATTCATAGCACCATATACCATCTATGATTTTGTGCTCAATCCTCTACTGAGACATCTACATTGGCTAGCCGCCCAACTATTGTGCCTCCCCATACTGCTAGTGGACTCATGCTCAATACTCTTGGTGATAATTTTTATACTCCTAGCCGACTTTTAAGTTAACTGGACCACCAAAATTTCTTAACAAGAAGCCTAGTGTGTCATAAGAGCTAGAGAAAATGAAAAGTGCAGAAAATTCTACGAAAAGTTCCCTAGGACTTGTGGGTAAAAAAGATGTTACATACAAAGACTAGGGTATGTCTTCAAGTGTTAACCTTCCCCCAATCCTTGAAATGCCAAATTTTGAGAAATATGATGGGCACGGTGACCCAATGGCGCATTTGAGGTGTTATTGCAACCAACAAGGGATGCCGGAAAGAAGAAAGAATTACTCATGGATTATTATGGTGAGAGTCTTTCAGGTCTAGCTTTAGAATGGTTTGTTGACCAAGACATCGACAAGTGGAGTAGTTGGGATGACCTAGCTAATAAATTTGTGTAATAATTCCAATACAATGTGGAGTTGATTCCTAATGAAAAATCCCTGACAAATATGAAGAAAAAGAGTAGTAAAAGTTTCAGAGAGTATGCGATTAGATGACGTGAACAATCCGCTTGGGTGAAACCACCAATGAAAGAAAGTAAGATAGTGGAAGTGTTTATTCAAGCGTAGGACGAAACATATTATCAACATTTATTACCTGTACTAGGCAAGCCATTTATTGAGGTCCTCAAAATGGGGGAGATGATAGATGATGGAATTAAGACCGATCATATTATGAGTTTTGCAATATTAAAAGCAACTACTCAAGCAATTCAAAGGGGTTCAAGAAAATGTTGGGGGAAGAAGAACGAGGAAGATGGATCTGCTATTTAGGTTGGAAAATGGGCATGGCTAAGAAGACCACGTCATCGCTACCTTCAGGCTCAAACCCAAATTCATGCCTAAGCTCCATATAATCACTCCCAAAATCCATTATACTCCATTCCCCCACCTCCATATCCAGTGTATAACACAAAACCATATGTTTAACCCTCATCTTACCCATAATGGCATACACCAACTCCTCAGAGTCACCCTCTAACTCCACAAACATACCAAAGCCCTTCTAGGCTCAATTTCAATCCAAGACACACAATAAAATAAGGCGAAAGTTGAGGGATAGCTTCACACCAATTGGAGAGTCATATGCCATTTTATTTCATAGATTGGTACAATGAGGCATGATCACTCCCCTCCTTAGGTATACTCCTGACCCATATTTAAGAAGTTTTGAGCCTTAGTTTTATTTTCTTTGTTTATACAAACATTATGTCATCCTTTGTTTATCCCATTTGAGCCTTAGTTTTATTTTCCTTCATACCCCTCTTTTAGAATCATGATAGAGTCATCAAAGCTTAAAAGAAAAGTGTCGAGCAAAATAATAAAGTCAGAAAAGTTTCAAAAAAGAGGAGAGAAAAAATATGTCCAAAAATAAAAAAAAGAGAAGAATGTCAAGAAAAATAGAGTCGGAAAAAATTCCAAAGAGAAAAGAGTCAATACAAGAAAAAAAGGAGAAAAAAAGCCAGAATCAAGAAAAAGAACAAGCTGTCGGAACTATGTGTGACCTCATTCTCCTCTCTCAGGGGTGAGATACGTAGGTTGCCCTACTTTGTGCTCAATCCAATCAAATAAATAATTATAAATTACCCAGTCAAACGAAACTGGGGAATAGGTTAATATCCCTTATTTGAGTCAATTTCAAAAGTTGTAATTCCCGCCCCACTTCAAGTGTCGTTTGGGCCTCATATCATCCTTTCTTTCTAACATTATCCAAAATCCAAGTTATAACCAAAGAAAGACCTTCAGATCAATCTTTGAAAATGTTAAGGCTAAGCATGCAATGGATATGATCCCAAATTTTGGGTACTACTTGCCTTCCTTAGTATGAGGAATCAGGAGAGATAAAAATGAGAGAGTCTTATCAATGAAAAACCTTTTGGGCAACGTAAGACGATGGCAAGTTGAGAGAAATAAAATGAGAGAGCCTTATTGGTGAAAACCCTCACAGGCACTATAAGATGTTGGTGAGCTTAGAGAAATTAAAATGATACAGTCTTATTAGTTAAAACCCTCATGAATACCATAAGAAAATGGTGAGCTTAGAGAAAAAAATGAGAGAGGCTTGTTGGCAAAAACCCTTCAATGTGCCACTAGCTGAACGACATCTCTGAATGTAATTGGCCCAAGAAAGTAACTCAGTTTCAGGGCCATTAACTCACGAACAATTGGTAGAAATTTTGGATGAAAAAATCAGGCAGCTTAATCCAAAATACATGTCATAATTATTAGAGTTGACTATTATTTTCAAATAAGTTTTATTTTCTCTTTTACAAATGGGGACATTCATTTTCTTCTCCTTATTTTATTTTATTTTCTTGAGTCGGTTATCCAAATAAAAATTTATTGTCATTTTTCTCCTGTCTTTGAGTCAAGTCTATGTTAAAATAAGTGAGAAAGGATTTCAAAACTAGCTATCATCTTTTTCAATTGCACAAAGCAACACAAAAAGTCAGCATATGAAAGAGCCATAATTTTGATCCGAATAAGGCATGCAGAAAGTTTTGTCAATGGATAAGCCTTGGAACTCATGGAAATACCAAGGTTCAAAGAGTTTATTTGAGGAGCATGACAAAGTAGAGATATTATATTTTTTTTCAGTGTCACTCTTAATAATCTGAGTTTAGTCAATGATACAACAAGTCAATGACATATGTTAATTGTTGGCAACGAGGTTAAATATGACGGGGAAAAGAGCGATTTCCGTGAAAGCTAAAGCCACAAACCAGCCACCATGTTTTTAAGCTCACAAGTTTTCTTTGTATGAAACATGAACACATGTTATCTTCAAATCGAGGATTTCAAAGCCAAAACATTAAAGGCTGTAATATTCTCTCTTCTACAAATTTAAGAGGCAATGTTGCTGCATAGGTTTGGTAATCAAAATCATGGTAAAACTCATAATCGAATATATCTAGAAGACGAACTTACTTATTTGGGTAATTCAAGCAGCATTTGAAAGGAGACACACTTCCTTGTTTGGTTAATTCAAGCAATATTTGTAAGGAGACGCACTTCCTTGTTTGGGCAATTCAAGTGACATTTATGAGAAGACAGACTTCCTTGTTTAGGAAATTCAAACGACATTTGGGAGGAGACATACTTCCTTGTTTGGGCAATTCAAGTGACATTTATGAGGAGATGCACTTCCTTGTTTGGGTAATTCAAGAGACATTTTATTTGTGAGGAGATGCACTTCCTTGTTTGAGTAATTCAAGCGACATTTGTGAGAAGATGCACTTTCTTGTTTGGGTAATCAAGCGATATTTGTGAGGAGATGCACTTCCTTGTTTAGGAAATTCAAATGACATTTGTGAGGAGACACACTTTCTTGTTTAAGCAATTCTAGTGACATTTATGAGGAGACGCACTTCCTTGTTTGGGCAATTCAAGTGGTATTTCTGAGGAGACGCACTTCCTTGTTTGGGTAATTCAAGCGGTTATAAGGAGACACACTTCCTTGTCTCACTAATTCAAGCAGCATTTGTAAGGAGACGTACTTCTATGTTTGGGTATTTCAAGCTGCATTTGTAAGGAGACACACTTTCTTATTTGGGTAATTCAAGCAGCATTGGTAAGGAGATTCACTTCCTTATTTTGGTAATTCAAGCGGCATTGGTAAGGAGACGTACTACCTTGATTGGGTAATTCGAATTATACTTATTAGGCGATGCACTTCCTAACTTAAGTCTTGATTCCTAGAATATGTACATCCTGGTTGAGTCTATCTCCTAGATTCCTAGAAGATGTACTTCGTGGTCGAGTCAGTCCTCTTGATTCCTAGAAGATGTACTTCGTCGTCGAGTCAGTCCTCTTGATTCCTAGAAGATATACTTCCTAGTTGAGTCAGTCCCTTTGATTCCTAGAAGATGTACTTCCTAGTCGAGTCATTCCCCTTGATTCTTAGAAGATGTACTTCCTGGTCTAGTCATTCCCCTTGATTCTTAGAAAATGTACTTCCTGGTCGAGTCATCCCTCTTGATTCCTATAAGATATACTTCCTAGTCGAGTCAGTCCCTTTGATTCCTAGAAGATGTACTTCCTAGTCTAGTCAGTTCTCGTGATTCCTAGAAGATATACTTCCTAGTCAAGTCATTCTCTTTGATTCCTAGAAGATGTACTTCCTGGTTGAGTCATTCCCCTTGATTCCTAGAAGATGTACTTCCCGGTCGAGTCATCCCTCTTGATTTCTAGAAGATGTACTTCCTGGTTGAGTCAGTCCCCTTGATTCCTAGAAGATGTACTTCCTAGTCCAATCATAACACTTAACACTTAGGAGACGCACTTCCTTGTCAATTTTCATTTGTCAGGTGGCACACGTCCTAATTTGAACCTTTAGCTCTAGAAGACGCACTTTCTAGTCAGAATTCCTCACTTTAATTCTTAGGAGACGCACTTCCTAATCTTGGTCATTTAATTTTACTCTCAAGAGATGCATTTCTTGGTCAGAGTATTCATTCATCATGGCAACATACAAGTAATTATGATTGGATTTGACCTTCACAAAAGTTCTCTAATGATAAACTGGGCAACAAATCTAATTCCTGTTGTATGGAATTTTAATTTTCTGGCAAATGGAATCTCTCTTTATAATAATCTTTGTTTGGAATAATTTTCTTTCTAGTTTTGATGTGATTTCAGGATCCCGCCTGAAGAACAGAACGAATAAATGAAAAGTCAAGCCACAAGGTGAAGAATTGAAAAGTCACGCAACAAGGTGAAGAAGTTGAAAGTTGATAGATTGAAAAATAGCAAGTCAGGAACCCGCTTGGATAATAGGGTGAGGCAATTGAAAGACAACTAACAAGAAGAAGAAATTGATACTCAGGAGTCTGCCTGAAAAACAGGGTGATAAAATTGCAAGTTAGGATTCCTCCTGAAGAATAGGGTGATGAAATTCAAGTCAAGATTCCAAAAGAAGTTGCATACATAGTATTTTTGTAATTTCATTTATGTTTTAACCTATAATTTTCATTTTTAATGTAATGACAAAGCCGTGGACCGGAACCTCGACAAGACCTCACTCGACTCTCCAACTCGATTGTCATTCTTCCTTCTATTTCTTTCCTTAAATAATGGTCGGTTCAAAATTTGATCTCGTTGTCTACTTTTTATTTTCTAAAAACACTTTGTGTTTACACCCAAAAAGGGGCAAGATGTATACAACTAATTCTGTCCCTCCCAAAAACCCAATTCATCCAGTTTTACCTCACTTTATCATATACCCTCACCTATGAAATTATACCCTACAAAAATACAAAAATAACAAAATTTCAATAAATCATTAACAAATTAAATCCCTAATATTCTCTTATCCTAACAAACTTTATCTCAACTAACTCACACCCCTCACCCCTTACCCCATCCCTACCCACGTGACCCTCTCTACCTATTTCTTTTTTTACATGTTTTATTATGGCCATTTTCCAAATACTAAAAGAGGGATCCATAAATAGAATAGAGAATCATGGGGATTTTCACACATACACACTAATTTACACAAATTTCCATATATACATAACAGAAACAATACACACAATTTCTACCCAGAGACTCGTAATTTTTCCACTCATATACATAATAACACTGATTCACGCAGACTGACGGGAAAATCGATTCACAATTAACACACAGTACAACTCCATTTTAAATACCCACAACACACCAGGATACATAAATACTACCGAAAAAATGCATATCCCATCGGAAACGATACAGACCACTACACAGTAGAGAGATTGGGGGAGATATTGAGAGCAAACATAGAGAGAAATAGAGGAAGTTTGAGAAATATCAAAGAGAGAGAGAGATTTGAGATTGAGAGTAAAGAAAATAGGGCTCCGGCGAGTTTTCTCGCCGAAAATCACTTGAGAATAGTCCCCTAGGTATTGCTATCACTATTATAGTGGATTTGTGATCGGAAAACACCACCAGCTCCATTTCTGACCCATGCGCCATCAATTTCCATTTTCGATCAAATTAGTTGGAGTCTCTCACCGGGATGGAATTAGTGATCCAATCATCCTACAAATGATTTCACTCTATTTTTTGGTGAAATCCACCAGAAATGGACTGAGGCAGACCAGTTTTGTACAACTTTGGATATGGTTTATCTCATTTTCTTCGCGATTTGTGATTCTGAGTCGGTGGGTTGCAATTGAGACTTAAATTGAAGTTTTCTAACTGGTTTTAAATTTGTTTGAAGTTGAATTCAGTACCGCGTTAGATTTCGTTTCATGTCGAGGTTCGATTGATGTTTTTGGATGTAGTCTCGACTTTTGGTTACATAATTTGGCATAATAAAAGCTTCAATTGAGGTTCGATTCTACTACTTTCATCTTTTTATTTCTTTGTTTATTATATTTGGTGTGTTGGATTGAATAGTGTGTTGTTTGATCCTTGTTGGTGATGAATGCATGTTTGTTTTGATTCGTGGTTGGTTTCTTTGATTACGGTTTGTATGGTGAAATGGTATCTCGTTCGAGAATTAAAATTGGTTATTTGGGGCAAGGATTAAAAATGGATAAAAATGCACGTGATTAGTTTGTATTGATTAATCGATGTTTGTTTGATGCAAAATAGGTGTCGAATTTGCTAAATTTGATAGTATCATGTTTTTGATCGAATCTAGTAGGCAAATGTTAAGTTGGGTAGGCAAAATGTAGTAATGGTGTTTTGTTGAATGTTTGAATGTGTGTGTGAAATGTTCTTTCTAATTTATCGCACGAGACTTAAAATTATATTCATTTGCAGGTGAGTGCCCCGAGGTTTTATGTACTTATTCACCGGGGAATGCCCCGAAGTATCATGTACGCTAAGGAAGCACGTGATTATGGCCCGAGGCATCGGTTAAAGCATTGGAACGTAGTTTAGGACTTGTGTAGGTTTACTTTTCAGTACTTTTTTTTCCTTCGATTTGTAATTATTAGACTGGACATTATATTTTTGGTTTTGTTTTGTTTTTGTTGGTTTGATCAATTATTTTGTGTTTTTGTGGTTTATAAGTTCATTATTACAAATTAGCCGATATGCTCCACCGAGCGACTGTGGTCGAACCACGGGATCATGGGGTACCTAACTGCTTTCCCTCGGTCAGTAAAATTCCTTAATCGGAATGTGTGTTCGCAAACTAGTTTTAAAGAGTAAAAATCGTTTTGAAATAGGATTTCCAACGGTGACTTGGCACACCCAATTTATGCCAAGTGGCGACTCTGAGTTTTGAATATAAAAGGTCCTTTTCGAAACAAATCTTCATTTCGTTACTTAATAATAAAAACCTTTTCAAACTTTAAAATCTAAATCTTTTGGTAAAAAAAGTGGTGTGACAGAATCTATTTTCAAGTTCGACCCAAAGGAAAGCAAATATCTTATCACTTGAGAAAGCGTTGAATACTTAAGTCAATAATCAAGAGAAGCTACATAGATCGGACTTTTGCAATTTCATTTATCTTCTTAACTTTTAGTTTTCATTTTTGATGTAATGACAGAGCTGTGGAGCAGAACCTCGATAGAACCTCAATCAACACTCCGACTCGGTATAGTCCCTCTCTTTTCAACCCTTTGAACTACATGTGATCTGATTTTTTATAACTTGGGAGAGATAGGATGTCCAAAGTCAAGACTCCATTGCCCTTTTTCTTCCTTTTGAATAATGGTCAGTTCAATTTTTATCTCGTTGTCTACTTATTTATATGAAAATACTTTGTGTTTATAGTCAAATAGGG